>NC_034608.1:10995812-11012460 GCF_900095145.1 Mus pahari | reverse complement strand
CACATGATTTCTCTCCCTTGAGCAGGTTGACCCAATTAGAGGGTTACTGATAAACACCAAGTTCTACATGCCACAGCACCCATGAAATTACCACGACAGGCTGATCACTGTTGTAGCTTATAAGTGACAAATCTTGGTAGGAGTGTTGGTTACTTCTTTCCATTTGAAGCTTATATCTCTCCTTCTGATAAAGTGGAAGCTACTCCTTAGAGAAGAGGCTTTTCAATTAGCTTGGGTCCTCTTGGCCTATGTCGAAACTGCATGATGTCTTCAGAAATGAGGCTTTACCTTCCAACCTGAGAAGAGTGGTGCCACTAAGGGCAAACAGCTGTAGCAGTTTTAGAAATCTCTTGGAAAACCACGACGAGAAATTAAAAGAGGGTTTCTCATGCCTGGTGTTAGGATTTTAATCAGACACTCTATGAATCTTTAGGGGAGCATTGTTGACCAAGATAGGACATTCTCATTTTCATTAAACATCAAATCCCCCATAGTTAGAACCCACCCTTGTTTTCACAACTTTTGCTCTCATATTACTCATATCCTGCCAAATTTTTTAACAGTAATTTAAAAGAAGCATATTTACTCATCAAATAATGACACATTTTAAGAACATTTCCAATATAGGAAAAAGTTTCTCTGTATTTTTAAATTCCTTTTTTGAGACAACACATCAGTATTTCTGGGGATCCTCATTAAAAACTAAAAACGTGAGTATTTTAAATATACTTCCAACTGTTCTCATGCTCTATTGTTTCACTAGATTAAGTTGTTTAGGGAATAAAATATACTAAGTCAGAAGAGATGGCTTAGAGGTGAGCAGTGTTTATTGTTCTCCCAGATGACCCAAGTACAATACCTAGCATCAAGATTGGGCAGCTCATAACCATCTGTACCCACTGTTCCAGAGAATATGAAGTCTTCTGCCATCTATGTGCTCCATAACTCACGTGCACATACTTATTTCCCATGCTTTCTTCACCATGTAGTGAAATTTCAGAAATAGCCAGATTTGGTGTCACATTCCTTTAATCCCAACACTCAGAAAGTTGAAGCAGGAGGATCTCCATGAGTACAAGACCAGCCTGAACTTCTTGTACATTTTCAGCCCATCCATGGTTACATAGGATGGGACCCTATTTCAAAAGTTTTACCAAAACACAGAACCCTGGATAACGTAATGAATATATATGTGTGTGTGTGTGTGTGTGTGTGTGTGTGTGTGTGTGTGTGTGTGTGTAATTAAAAAGAAGAAATAGAGTAAGGGTGATATAAAGATCAGACCTAGGCTTAGAGTTCTTAAGGAGAATAGTTATGTTATGGATGCTTAATAAGAAAAAAAAAAGGAAAGTGGGTAAGGGACAGAAGTGGTATGCAATGTGAGAGAATTCATTTGCTAAACAAGTAACTTCTAAAAATGTCCATAATATGTCTCAAAATGTTCACCATGATATGACAAACATAAACACATAGCAGCTGTGGTTTTCTGCACAATGTCAAGCTCCAAAATGTCTGGCACTGATGGGGCACATGGTCTCTAGGTTTCATCCCATACTGAAGAGTTATTACTGCTGGAGGAGGGAGAATTATATTGTTTTGGAGGGTGTGACAACAGTTAGGACTTCTGTGATACCATAACTGGGAGTGGGTGTGTAGGGGAGCAGGGGCGGGGGCATATAGGGATCTTTCGGGATAGCATTTGAAATGTAAATAAAGAAAATAATAATAATAATAAATTTTTTAAAATGATATGAATTTGTGGCATTACCTTCCCTGCCACCATCATGCACCTGAACCAGTTCAACTGTGCTGGTTTGCAAAAAGCTCATCCCAAGCGGGCTTGTTGCCTTTTGGCAATCCCACATTCAAGGAAAGGGTGAGGACCTCACCTAGATATCCAGTCTCTACTCCCAGCCATTTTTACACAATTCTGTCCTAATTGGATATGGCTTTGTGGTCTCAAGGAGGGGCTTGAGAATAGGTTGAAGAGGACTAGGGAAATGGTTCACAATCTGAGCAGTTATGGGAGAAGATTATCCTCTTAGGATAAAGACTTTCCTATGAGCATGCTTTTGGTTGACCCAGTGTTCTGTTAGCAGCACATCACCCAACCTCTGTATGTACACCCAATAATGTCAAAAGAAAATCTGAAGGACTCAAACTTGGTTTGTTGTTGATGGAGATATAGTGCAGCAATTGAGAATATTAGCTGCTCTTCTGGAGGACCTGGGATCGATACCTAGCACCCACATGGCAGGTCAAAAACATCTGTGACTCTAGTCCCAGGGGATCTGATACCCTCCTCTGGCCTTTTTGGGCACTGATTTTATGTGAAGCACAGACATACATTTAGGCAAACACTCATATTTATAAAATAAAAATAAAATAAAATCTTGACTCCCTCCACTAACCCTGGAAGAATTAGATGTTGCTTATGTTCCCTCCCCTGGTGAAAATTATCGCAAAGGGGAGCAGGGAGGGGTAAGTTTAAAGGTGAAAATACGGGGTAGTGGCTCAGTAAGAGCTTTATTCCTGTGAAAAGACACCATAACCCAGACAACTCTTTTTTTTTTTTTTTTTCAAGACAACTCTTATAATGGAAAATATTTAATTGGGACTGGCTTACAATCACAATGGTTCAGTCTATCAGCATCATGGCAGGAAACAGGGAAGCTTCCAGGCATATGTGGGGCTAGAGGCACTGAAAGTTCTACACCTTGATCTGAAGGCACCCAGGAGAAGACTGTCATCCTCAGGAGGCTGGTAGGAAGTAATCTTTGCCCTTCCCCAACAGTGACATACTACCTCCAACAAGACCACACCTACTAACAGTGTCACTCCCTCAGGCAGGCATAGTCAAACCACCAAAAATAGATATTTTATTGTATACNTATATGAGTCTATTGTATTGTATACCTATATGCAATTTTCAAGATTAAAGACACATTTAAAAGTAGTGTTTGCTATATATTGAAATAGAAGTATTCAGAATAAGGAGTGAATTCTAATTCTGTGGGGAGAGCTGACTTTCCTCTCTGCTTTTGCTTTTCAGGACCCAAGAGGTCCCATGCTCTGCATGTCCAGTGAGATCAGTGTACTGTGTCAGATTTTTTTCCTTTAAGGATTTTTTTTATTCATTTTCATGTATGTGACTACAGNGTAGCTGTACAGAGAGTTGTGTGCCTTCACGTGGTTGTTGTAAATAGAAACTTTANGACTGCTGCTCACTCTGTGTCCACCCAGCTCACTCAGTCCCTGCTTGCTCCGGGCCAAAGAACTGATTTATTATTATACATATGTGCACTGTAGCTGACTTCAGACGCACCAGAAGATGGCATCAGATTTCACTACAGGTGGTTGTGAGCCACCATGGTTTTTGCTGGGATTTGAACTCTAGACCTTCGGAAGAACAGTTGGTGCTCTTACCTGCTGATCCATCTTGTCAGCCCACTGTGTTGGGTCTTAAGATGCTTTCTTTCTTCTACTTTATTTTTATGGAATAAATCCTCACTGTAGTTTTAATGTTCATTTTCCCAGTGACTTACAATACTTTCTTCAAGATGCTTTCTAACATGTACTCAAATTCATCTATTTTTCCTAACCCCCTTTGAAACTAGAACTTTGACATGCTGCCAAATAAATGATTTGAGGAAAATTGAGAAACAGGGTCAACAGATTTATTAGTGGGTGAGGTTTCTTGGGGTCAAGCCTAATGATATGGGCTCAGACCCCAGAAATGGTGTGATGGAAGGAGGATGCAAGTCCTCAATCTTGTGCTCTGACCTCCACATGCATCCTGTAGCAAGTTTTAAAAAAATCAAGAGTGAAGCATACAAAGTAATGGACATTCACTCAAAACATTTATATTTTTTAATTAAATTAAAATTTTAGAGTTGGCTGACCTTGAACTCTTTGCCTCCTGAGTGCTGGGATTAAGGGCATTTTGATTAAATTAATTTGGCAGAACTGAACATTAAAAGCAGAATGTTCTCTTTATTGTGTATATGTGTGCTGGAATCAAATGCATCTGGACCATTCCCAGGTGAAGCCCTTCTTGTAAAACTGAATCGCGTTAGTTTGAACTGAGCTCATCTAGTGCTATCTGGGTCCAGTGTGTGGAAGCTACAAACTCAGAAAAAAATCTTCTCGGTAGTCATGTGCTGAGCATGTTCATGTAGATTCCTTTCTACAGTATGGGATACAGTGTGTCTCACAGGGTGGACACAAAAGTGCCCCTCACTATTGGCACAGGCAGCATCACTAAGCTGGTACAGATGCTTTTGGCCAATCCTGATGATCTGAGTTAGATGCACTAGACCTACATGAAAGGACAGTACTCATCCTGCAAGTTTACTTCTGACTTCTACTCATGCAGGGTGGGATACACCAACCCATTTATACACAGATATATAAAAATGTAATTATTAGAAATTTAAAAATCTGAGGGAACTTTTTCTCTTAATTTCATCAGAGATCATTTTTAAATGTGATTTTTTTTTAAGATTTATTTATTTATTATATGTAAGTACACTGTAGCTGTCTTCAGACACTCCAGAAGAGGGAGTCAGATCTCGTTACGGACAGTTGTGATCCACCATGTGGTTGCTGGGATTTGAACTCCGGACCTTTGGAAGAGCAATTGGGTGCTCTTACCCACTGAGCCATCTCACCAGCCCCAGAGATCATTTTTAAAATGTACTTTTAGAAAACATTTCTACTTCTGTGCACGCGTGCACACACACACACACACACACACACACACACACGCAATGTGGGTTCTAGGAACAAAACTTAGGTACTCTATATGAGCAGTACCTCTGATTAGAGACCAAGCAGTATCTTCAGCTCCTCTTACAAAATGAATTAACCTTCAGCTAGATATGAGTTAATTTTTAATATATTGTGTTGTTTAAAAGTCTTTCTAAAGAAGTTTCCATAGTTGTAATATAACATTTCCTTCTAGGGTGGTTAGTATCGATTTGAGATATATCATTTTAAAAGTTTTTATTTATTCTCTCATATATTACCCTCACACTGCTCCTCCCTCCATACCCTCATACCATTCCTCCCACCCCACCCCCACACCACTCCTCCCTCCTCATCCTCACAGCACTCATCACTCCCCACCCTCACACCATTCTTCCCTCCCCACCATCACAGCACTCCTGCCCAATCTCACAGCACTCCTCCATCCTCACCCTCACACTACTCCTCCCCAGCCTTACACCACTCCTCCATCCCCACCCTCACAGCACTCCTCCCCATCCACACAGCTCTTGCATCGTTTCTGTTTGAAAATAATCCTGTTTCAGACCCCCAAGGGCTGTGCCACCAAGCCCAATCTAACATCCTCTCCAAGTCTGTATTTTTAGCACTGTGTAACATAAAGTATACATGGTTGGTTAGAGGCAGAATCAACTTGTCAACATGATCAATATGACCCTGGTTTTTATCTGGAATCTGTAGGATCCCTTTTAATTTTTAACATAATTTTTTGAGATTAAAATGTAATTACAGTATTTCTCCCTTCCATTTCTTCCCTCCAAACTTTACCATATATCCCTCCCTATTCTCCTTCAAATTTATGGCCTCTTCTCATTAATTGTTATTGCATGCACATATGTATATACATACACACATATATGTACCCTGTTGATACCATATAATGTTATTTGTAGGTATGTGTTCAGGGATGATCACTTGGCACTGGTCCATGAGGATAGTCCACCTCCTTTGCTCCCAGATCTCCTCAGTTGCCTGTTGTTATTTGTGTAGTATTGAGGTCTCATGGGCTTTTCCCTATCCAGTTTTGCCTGTTCATTAGTATCACCCTTATTTAATCAGCTCATGTTTGGGAAGTCATGTTGGTGACACTTTATGAGTGTAGCTTGTGACAGTACTAGGAGATACAATTTCATAGTAAACTTCCTGAACCTCTGGCTCTGTTGATCTTTCTACCCCCTCTTCTGCAATCTTCCCTGACCCTCGGGTGTGGTGCAGGAGTTTTTGAAGATACATCCATTGAAACTGGGCTCCAAAACTCTACAGTTTCATTGGTTGTGATGTTCTGCAGTGGTCTCTTACTGTTGCAAAGAGAAGTTTTGTAGCATTAGTTTCCAAAGAGTAATGGGGTTGTATCGCAGAGACTGTGTTTAGCATTGACACTACTATACTGGGTAACAGAGCATCACTGCCAACATTTAAACACTGGCTCTGTTGGGATGAGAGTCACCAGTACAGTTTGTTCTCATTTGCATTCTATTCCTGTAATAAACACTGTGACAAGAAGCAGCTTGGGGAGGAAATGGTTTGTTTCATACTACATCTTGTAGTCCATCGTAGGCTGAAGCCAAAGCAGGACCTGGGTGCAGGATTTGATGTAGAGCCCATAGAAGGAGCTCTGTTTACTGGATAGTTCACTTTACTTTTTGATACAACCCACTACCACCTGCCCAGGAGTGGCACCACCTACTATGGCTGGGGCCTTCCCACATCAACCATTAATTAGGAAAAAGCCTTACAACCTTGCCTACAATACAGTCTTATGGAGGTACTTTCTCTATTGAGGTGTCTTCTTTCCAGATGACTCTAGCTTCTTTCAAGTTGTCCAAAAAGTAAACACTGAAATTTGTGTATAAGGTCTGGAGTTCCTTCCTTAACAACATGAAAAAGAGAAATGATGGAAGAGGAAAGAAGTAAAGGAAGGAAGAAGGGTAGCTGTCAGCTTTTCCTATGGTTTTAACCTTTGTAATGATGTTAAACAGCCAGGGTCTGATAACTACTTGGTTATTTAAATTCGATAAAATACTGAGTTCATGGTTAGAGGTAGATGGAAGGAAAGAACTCCCCAATAATACACTACATAAGTATCCAACCAAACACAGAAGTCCAAAGCCATGAAGACCCTATCCACCTAACTAGCTATACCTTGAACTTACAGTCTAATTATGTTAGAAGGCGCTATTATCAGTACAGGCAGGATGGCACGTGCCTGTAAAGTTAACACTTGGAAATCAAAGGCAGGAGGATCATAGCCTATGCTACAGAGTGAGACCATGATCTCTCCCAAAACATCACCAGAGAAAACTCACTACCTTCTAAGATTACCAAACGCAGCCATGAAGTAATTATCAGCATTTATTAAGCAACTACTGTGTACAGGCACTATTCCAGGAACTGACCTATGCCCTATCCATAAAGTTCTACCAATTTAATGGCTTCTCTGTTGGGGGATAAGAGCTGCATTTACTTCTGAGCATAAGTAAAGGATGGATGGAAACTGAATCCATTAAATGATGTGTCCTCTTCATTCTCCTCTGGGGTCTTTGCCCTCATCTAGCCACAAGTAGCTCTCTTGGTTGACATTAGCAGGCATGAGGTTTCCTTTCATACCAATTAATTTTATTTACTAATTTCTTTGAGAATTTCATATATGTATACAATGTATTTTAATCATAACTAACTCCTTTCCAACTTCTCCGTGTGAAGGAAAACTTTGAGAAGCCCATATTGAAACCTATTCTACGATTTCATTCCAATATCATTTATCATAATGTCTCTAAGCTTGACTGAAACCAATGGCTTGAGGTAGAAGGTAGTGGTTTGGGTGCATCATCCCAGAATGGACTAAGGTGTTTATTTGTTTCTGGTTTTTGTCCTTGTACATGTGATTTTACAGACTGTGGTCCTGTAACATCACTAACTCTGGTTGCCACCATCTCTCAAAGATGCTCAGACAAACACTGAGCCTGAAACATTTGGATCTGGGGCTAAATCGCATCGTAACCACAGGCGCAAAGTTTCTGTGTGAGCCTTTGAAGAGCACAAAGAATACATTGAAAAGTTTGTGGTGAGTTGTATCATTTTGAACTGTAATCTGTACCTCAAAGGAACTTTCAAGTGTAGCAGACCCTTTCAGAAGCAATAGGGGGAAGTCCTGAGTCAAGTCAGTTGAGTTTTGCATCCCATTTTTTCTAGTATTTGCATCTACAACTGGTACATAGAGATCAGTAGGACAACAGGAGGGAAGCTGATTCTCTCTTCCCACCACAAGAGATCCAGAACTCAAGCTCAGGTTGGCAGGCTTGGCAGCAAGGGCCTTTACCCACTGATTTACCTCTCTAGCCCCAAGTTGGGTGTTCTTTTAAATCACCAGGCAAGGGGCTGTAGAGATATTGGCCCAGCACTTAAGATCTCTTTGTTGCTCACAAAGAACATAAATTTTGTTCCCAAGCCCATGTCAAGTGGCTCCAAATTGCCTGTAACCAACAGCTCCAGGGACTCTGCTCAATTCTTACCTCATTGGCCTTACAGACATGCATGTAAAGTTTGTTTTTGTTTATTTGTTTGCTTGCTTTTCTAAATACTCTGTTTATTTCATCCTCACTACATCCTCTGAGGTGAGACAAGCATTTCACAGATAATGAAGCCCTAGGACATGAAGGAGAGGCAGGAACTCAATGTCTTCAGTTTTTCCACCAGTTACAGTCATCTTCTATCAATAACATACCAGTCACCGTCACCACGAGAGCTTGATAAACTGCACTTCCTCCAGCTGTCCTCTCACCTAGGCATAGGCAGGTGGATTTCTGAGTTCGAGGCCAACCTGGTCTACAGAGTGAGTTCCATGACAGCCAGAGCTACACAAAGAAACCCTGTCTTGAAAAAAAAATAGGATGCTGTGTGTCTGCTGAAAACATTTTGCCATGAATTAAAGAAAACCTAGCATTATTGCCACATGGAGTTCATCCAACAGCATGAACTAAACTTAGCCCATGACCTGAAATGGTCTTTATATTCCACATATGTGACCTTGCATGCATGTCCATCATGTATGTGCCCATCACTTGATCATTTCTGTAGCCTCTCCTCTCTGCCTCCTGCACGCTTGGCAGCCCCAGATGGAGGCTTTTTCATGTGTTGAACATATCCATTTTCCTGTTTCCCTAGAGTTAATTGAAATCTTTGTTCAAAATGGAATGGGTCTTTCTCCCCTACCTAAAAACTTCAGTATAAGCCATCCCTCTGAGCATATTTTTTCCTCACGTTGTGTGTGATCCTCTCTCCATTCTTCTTTCAAAGTCCAGTCTATTCTGAAATCTTGGAACCTTCTTCCGGTTATATAGAATTTGTACCTATACCTGTTTAAACATAGCAACATCTAGGTGCACATGTTGACCCGTGTTACACGGGTCTGTATTCAGACATCTTTGTTCAACTGTGGGTTTTTTTCTCAAATTTTATTTAAATGTTTACCATACTTATTTCGTGGTGGAGGGAGAGTTAGAACATTCCAAACATGGGTGTGTTCTCTCCTTCTACCATATGAATCCCAACGATTGAACTCGGGTCATCAGACTTAAAACCTTTATCCACCACTCATCTCACAATATGTCAACTTTTTCCCATGTATCCCAAGATAGCTTCAAATTCTCAATATAGCAGAAGAGGACGTTTGATTCCTGGTCCTCCCAAGTGCCAGGACCACTGACATATACCACCATGCCTCGTGTTATGTAGATGCTGTGATTGCATGCAACATATGTATATAGCCTGTTCAGCTTGATACTATTTCACATAATACCTGTAAGCCAACATCAGGCCGTTGTGTGATCCCTTTCCCTGTCTGGAGATCTACTCCAGATATCTGCTGTTCTTTCTCTTCATTCTCTCATGTCACCCATAGCTCTTGATATGGTACCCCCAGATACTCCTTTCCTTTTATAATCTTTGCTTGTGCATGTAATATACTACACAGTACACTATTTTTGTTTTCCTTGAGGAAAGAGGCTTCTGTTGCTCACTTGTTGAGCCCTTATACCCCATGTGCCTGCCATACAGCATAATAGCCATAGAATTGGCTGAATTAATTAGCTACTTCTTAAATTTGTAACTTTATTCTATGGGATTCGCATATATTTATACCATGCATTTTGATACATTCCTCCACTACCCTTGAGTCTTTCTGGGAATGCCTAATCCATCTTCCCCCAACTTCATGTTCCTTTATTGTTGTTATCATTATTAGTATTAATCAGTCCACTTAGTCCACTGAATACTGATCATATACATATAGGTGTGGGGACATGATCAACCTACCACGTTTTCATCTCCAAAGTGATTCTCCCTCTGTCAACTAACAATAGCTCCTTGGCAAGGACTGGAGCCTCTGGAGCCCCGCCCTCATCTATGCTGACATTTTGATTGGCTTAATCTGTGCAGGTCTCCTGCAGGTAATTGCAGTTGCTGCGAGTTCCTGTGTGTGACAGTCAGATCATGTCCATACACATGGCTCTTCCCCACGCTCCAGCTCTTAGACAATCCAGCCCCTCTTACGAGATGTTTTACTGAGCCTTGAAAGGAGAGAGGTTGAAGATGACCCTCTATGGCTAAGCAGCACTTCATTTATTCTTAACACTGTGATCAGTTATAAGATTCATAATGTTATAAGATTTCATAATGTTTCATACACAGAGGTTTTGGTGGTGGTGAGACACACGATGTCCCAGAATGGTTCACTGTTGACATCAGTCACTGGCAATTGACTTCATCCATTAGAATTTAGTCAGCAAATAATCTTTTAATTTTTCAAGACAGGGTTTCTCTGTATAGCCTTGGATCTCACTTTGTAGACCAAGTTAACTTCAGACTCAGAAATCTGCCTGCCTCTGCCTACCAAATGCTGGGATTAAAGGTGCGTATCACCACATCCAGTGCTCACCAAACAATATTAACCTTCTCTTTAACCCTTCTGTTGCACTGATGTGTAAACAGTCATAGAAAGAATGCACAAGAGACCAAGAAGCCACAATTGTTAGACACTTATCTATTAGGGTAAACAATCTCCAAGTCTAACACAATATCCAGAAAAGTGGGAGCCTGGTGTGAGGGCTCAGGCCTGTTTTCTGGACTTTGGCAAGTTGAGATAAGCTTGCCATGCACGGGCTTACATGGTGAATCTCAAGCATTCCTAGACTCTTGCATGAGATGCTCTCTCAAAATAATACAAATTAGATTTGGCTGGGGAGTTAGAATACTTAATAAAGTGCCTGTTACTCATACATGAGAACCTCAGAACACACATAAGTGTATGAAGGTATGAGTTTGTAATCCCAGCTTTGGGGAGGCAAAAATTAGGCAGATTATCCAAAACTTGATATACAGCTTAATCTGGCTAATTGATGAGCCCCAGTTTCACAGACCCTGATTCAAAATATAATGACAGAAGGATCCATGACTCTGTGTTATGTCTGTATGACTACAGATATCTCTTTCTTTTTCATATTAAATCAACATGCAGGGCTGAGTGTATGGCTCAATTGATAGTGCAGTTGCCTAGTGTGTACATTGAGTTTGATCCTGAGAACTACATAAAACTAGCTGTGATGGTAAACTTGAAAGGTGGAGGCGGGAACCAGAGAGGGGCTGGACATAGACCCCTGCACAGAAGTAGCAGATGTACAGTTTTGTCTTTACGTAGGTTCCCCATAAGTGAAGCATGGGCTTTCTCTGGCTCTGTTGCCTGTCTGTGGATTCTGTCCCCCTAACTGGGCTGCCTTGTCTGGCCTCAGTGAGAGAGAATTGCCTAGTCCTGTGTGACTTGATGTGCCATGAGGAGAGGATACCCAGGGAGGGCCACCCTGTTCTCAGGGGAGGAGAAGGGATGTGAGGGAGGAGATTTCTGAGCAAGAACTGGGAGAGGTGGGGCTAATATTGGAGTGTAAAGTGAATAAATAATGAAAAAATGTTGAAGTGGGAAAGATGAAAAATTCAAGGCCATCAATAGCTACATAATGAATTTGGGGCTAGCATAGGCTACAATGACAGCCAATAGGCTGGGGTTGGGAAGTTAGTGAGTAAAATTCTTGCTGTGTTAACATAAAGACCTTAGTTTGGATCATCAGTCCCCACCTAAAAGCTAAGCATGACCATACAGGTCTATAACTCCACTAGTTAGAGACAGAGTCAGAAAGATTCTGGCAGCTTACTAGCTAGCCAGCTTAATCAAAATGGTAAGTTCAGGGTGTCAGTGAGTGGCCCTGTCTCAAAAACTAAGACAGTTGGGGATGAGCAGATTGCTCAGAGGTTAAAAGGATGCACTTGCTGTTCTTGCAGAAGGCCCAGGTTTGTCTTCAGCACCTTTAAAGTGGCTCACAACCATCTGTAACTCCAGCTCCAGGGATCCAGGGTCCTCTTCTGAGCCCCAATAGGAACATCGGGCATGAATGTGGTGCACATACATACAAAACACTAACAAAATAAGCTGAAAAATGGGTATGATGGTTGAGAGACATCCCTGTGGCAAGCTCTAACTTCTATATACAGTCACAAGTGTGTATTCCACCAACACATGCATGGGCACACATGAATATACCATATACCAAAATAAGATTTAAAATATGCAAGTCCACCTTGTAGTACAGTATTAAAGTGACCCAGAAGGAGGAGCTAGAGAAAGTACCCAAGGAGCTGAAGGGGGCTGCAACCCTGTAGGTGGAACAACAATATGAACTAACCAGTACCCCCTGAGCTCGAGTCTCTAGCTGCATATGTAGCAGAAGATGGCCTAATCAGCCATCACTGGAAAGAGAGGCCCCTTGGTCTTGTAAACTTTATATGACCCAGCACAGGGGAAGGCCAGGGCCAAGTAGTGGGAGTGGGTGGGTAGGGGAGCAGGGGCGGGGGTGGGGTATAGGGAACTTTCAGGATAACATTTGAAATGTAAATAAAGAAAATAATAATAATTTTTTTAAAAAGAAAAAAAATAAAGTGACCCATAAGAAATTTAAGGCATACAGGAAGTTTACTTGGATTTTTCTCAAAACAACAAACCATTTTTCTCCTCTGGTTGCAACTTAGATTGAAATTTGATGAAGCTAAGCCCAGTATCTAGAACCTGATCCAAGAGATGAAGGTGAGCCATCCACAACTGAGCATCACCAGTGACTGAGTGAATCTTAAGAATCCTCCTCTTCCTCATTTCATTTTTTGAGGATATTCTCCTCCAAAAGAGTAGGGGCCTTGAAGATGTGAGTGAAGACTCTCTGGGCACCCTCTCTGATTTATTGCTAAATGTCCTTATGCTTCGCAGATCTATAAATAAAACTTACACATGGCACTAAACAAGGGTAATTGTAAAACGTTTTTATCACTGGTATGTTGGGAAATAAAAGGGAAAGCATGCAGCACAAAACTCAGAGAAAATCTTAGGGTAACATGCAACACTACTCCCGAGCAGTGCTAACTACACATGCCAGATTGGGCACTAGTGACAGACCAAAGAATGGATACCACGAAAATCCAATTTGGTAAACCAGAGTTTTTTATTAGGATTACTTCCAAAAGGAACAATGACTCAAAGGCAGCCACATCACGAAAGCCCACCCCAACATGGGCAATGACTCGAGAAAGCTGACAACTTGGGGCATTCTGCACAACTTGCAGGTCATTGGACTGGTTGGAGAGGTTCTGTCAGGCAGCTGGGGCCAGTGTGGTCTGTGTGTCTCTCAGCATCCTCACTATTCTATATGCTTGGTGTATAATGGGCCTAGTATACCTGTCTCACTCACTGAGTTGGTTCCTTCCTAAGTTAAAGGGTCTGCCCTACAATGTGGTATGGTTCACCTCCCTTTGGAACACCCTGCATCTTAATGAGATTCCCTACAAAATGAAAGGTATTATCTCAAAAAAAAAAAAAAAACCACTACATGATAGCAGGGAGAATGCAGAGCAGGAAATGAATGTGGCAACTGTTTGGTTGTACCTATATCTATAGCCCTATGATGGCTTCTGGTTTTATGTTTTGTTTGCAGCCCTGGGGACCAAGGCCAAGGACACACACACCAGAAGAAGAAGCAGAGAAAGTGAAATGTGTGTCCTTAACCTAGGCACGGCATGTCCAGGACTTCAGCACCACAGGACTGGCTACAGCTTACCTAAGAGATGGCAAAACTTTCTTAAAGAGTCCAAGTGCAACTGCGTGACCAGTGTGGGTAAAAACTAACAATAGTGGCTCTATCACCCTGGCTATATCAGGAGATGAATCTGGGGTCACTCAGATTCACCATGGCCAAAAATAAATTTTATGGAGAAGAGACTTTTTGTTTAAGAACTGGCACCTGGACTGGTTGGTGGTGGGATTGCACCTAGGGCCATTCCCCAGCCTTTAGTCCTATCAGCCCAGAACTTATAAAGGCAAAAACCACGAGATTGTGTACATTCTGCCTACATATAAGCAAAGGCTTATTTTAAAATATATGTCTTATCCAAGTCATCTTTTGAGCGGAGTAAGCAAGCTTGATTACAAAAAGCAGAAGTAGCAGTTAACCTTCTGACCTATCTTGCAAGAGCAGCATATTTTACAAGATCAATTTTAAGACTAGCCTTCAATGTCTGGGGAAGGGGAAAGTGGGCTACTAGGGTACTGCTTGAACAAGCTAGGTGCTTACATGTGAGAGGCATTTTTATTTTTTTTTCTCTCAAGCATAGTAATCAAAATTTTTTTGATTTATTTATTTATTATATGTAAGTACACTGTAGCTGTCTTCAGGCACTCTAGAAGAGGGTGTCAGATCTCGTTATGGGTGGTTGTGAGCCACCATGTGGTTGCTGGGATTCTTGGAAGAGCAGTCGGGTGCTCTTACCCACTGAGCCATCTCACCAGCCCGTAATCAAAATCTTTAATGTTAACCATAACATTACAACCTGAGACCGAGACCCACGGAGATCATCTACCAATCTTTGCTAAGCTCTTCCCTTGTGCTGTACCTAATAAACATGCTGAAGTTCCAGGCTGCTAGAAGTATTTGCCCCCCAATGGTAGCAAGCATCCACCTTATCCCTGATTTCCTAGGTGAACATCTGTCATTCTATCCATACTTTCTTCATCCTCTCTTCACCTTTCATCTAGTCAGGGTTTTATGTTGTCTATTGAGTTATATTTCCAAGTAGTGTGTGTGTGTGTGTGTGGTTGTGTGATGTATGCCTGTGTGCTCATTCATGTGCATGTGAAGGTCAGAGGACAGTGTTTGGTGTCCATTCTTCACCTTACTTTTTTTTCCTTTTATTTTAATTAGATATTTTCTTTATTTACATTTCAAATATTATCCCCTTTCCTGGTTTTCCCTCTGAAAGTCCCCTATCCCCTCCCCCCTTGCCCTGCTCCCCAGCCCACCCACTCCCAATTCCTGACCCTGGCATTTCCACACATGGGGGCATATACCCTTCACAGGACCAAAGGCCTCTCCTCCCATTGATGACCAACTAGGCCATCCTCTGCTACGTATGCAGCTGGAGCCATGAGTCTCTCTGTGTGTTTTCTTGATTGGTGGTTTAGTCCCAGAGAGCTCTGGGGTTACTGGGTAGTTCATATTGTTGTTCCTCCTAGGGGGCTGCAAACCCCATCAGCTTATTGGGTACTTTCTCTAGCTCCTTCATTGGGAACCCTGTGCTTCATCCAATGGATGGTTGTGAGCATCAACTTCTGTATTTGTCAGGTACTGGCAGAGCCTCTGAGGAGACAACTTTATCAGACTCCTGTCAGCAAGCTATTGTTGGTATCTGAAATAGTGTCTGGGTTTGCAGGTTGTTTATAGGATGGATCCTCAAGTAGGGCCATATCTGGATGGTCATTTCTTCAGTCTCTGTTTTGAACTTTGTCTCTGTAACTCCTTCCATAGGTATTTTGTTCCCCCTTCTAAGAAGGATTGAAGTATCCACACTTTCCTTCTTCTTGAGTTTCATGTGTTTTGCAGACCCTTCACAGTAGTCACAAATAATATAAAATACCAAGGTGTGACTCTAACTAAGGAAGTGAAAGATCTGTATGATAAGAACTCCAAGTCTTGGGGGAGAGCGTGGACTGTAGAAGTGACACAGCTTCTGGGACAGACTCTGGTTCTGGCTCCAGACATCTGGGCACCATCGGCGCCAGAGCAGAGGTTTCTGCCTGGTAACGCTCTCACTGCCTGAGCTGGTAAGGGAGCCATCTTTACTCCGGTTTGCTCAGGCTCCAGTCTGCACTGGTGAGAGTGTGGACTACAGAAGCTACAAAGCTTTGGGACAAAAAGAAACAATCTAGCTTCTGGGACAGACCCTGTTTCGGGCTCCAGACATCTGGGCACCATGCCCGCCAGAGGAAAGATGGCAACCCGGGAGGGTTCTGTCTGCCAGAGCAGGTGAGAGAGAGACATATTGTGTGCAGGGTCCCTCGGAGTCTAGCCTGTGCAGGTGAGTGTGCAAACTGCAGAGGTGACACATCTTCTAGGACAGGCCGTGTTTTGGGCCTACATCTTCAGCAAGGGGGCAGATATGAACTCCAGGCCTCTGTGCACCTTCCCTGCAAGACGAGAGCTTGCCTGTGAGGAGTATTTTGACCACTGAGACACGAGAGAGAGCTCGACTCCCAGGATTGCTGACAGAGGCTAACAGAATCACAGGACGAACAAGCTTCAACCAGAGACAACTCTAACAACTAACTCCAGGAATTACCAGATGGTGAAAGGCAAACATAGGACTCTTACTAATAGAAACCAAGACCACTCACCATCATCAGAATTCAGCACTCCAACCTCAGTCAGTCCTGAATACCCCAACACACCCGAAAAGCAAGACTTGGATTCAAAAGCATACCTCATGATGCTGGTAGAGG
>NC_034608.1:10254113-10264512 GCF_900095145.1 Mus pahari | reverse complement strand
CCCCAATGGAGGAACTAGAGAAAGTACCCAAGTAGCTGAAGGGGGCTGCAACCCTATAGGTGGAACTACAATATGAACTAACCAGTACCCCCTGAGCTCGTGTCTCTAGCTGCATATGTAGCAGAAGATGGCCTAATCAGCCATCATTGGGAAGAGTGGCCCCTTGGTCTTGCAAACTTTATAAAACCCAGCACAGGGGAAGGCCAGGGCCAAGTAATGGGAGAGGGTGGTTAGGGGAGCAGGGGTGGGGAGGGTATAGGGAACTTTCGGGATAGCATTTGAAATGTAAATAAAGAATATATCTAATAAAAAAAGAAAATGCTTTCTTTTTTATTATTCTTTTCTTCAAAAAGAGCCCCACTGATCAAAATACTAACTCCTTACAGTTAAAGTTAAGTGCAGTGCCTATAGGTTTCTTTGTTTTTTCTTTTTTTATTAGATATTTTGTTTATTTACATTTCAAATGTTATCCCATTTGCTAGTTTCCCCTCTGAAAATTCGCTATCCCATCCCCCTCCACTGGATGGTTTTAACTCCTTTATCAAATATCAATTGACCACAGGTGTGTGGTTAGATTTCTGAGTCTTCAATTCTATTCCATTGATCTACATGCCTGTCCGGGTACAATACCATGCAGTTTTTATCACTATTGCCCTGCAGTTCAGCTTGAGGTCAGGGATGGTGATGCCACCAGAAGTGCTTTGATTGTTGAAAATAGTTTTTGTAATCCTGTTTGTTTGTTTGTTTGTTTGTTTGTTTGTTTTATTCCAAATGAATTTGGGAATTTCTCTTTCTAACTCTATGAAGAATCGAGTCAACATCTAATGAAATGATCATGGTTTTTTCTTTGACTTTGTTTAAGAAAAACAAAGCTTATGTTGATGGATTTCCTATATAGAATGATCCCTGCATTCCTGGGTTGTAGCCAAGTTGATCATGTTGATGTGTCCTTGGATTGTTTTGTTGAGTACTTGTGCATCAATATTCATAAGGAAAATTGGTCTGATGTTCTGGTTTTTTGTTGGATCTTTGTGTGGTTTTCTTATCAGTGTAACTGTGGCTTCATAGAAAGAACTCATTCTTTCTATGTATTCCTTTTGTTTCTATTTTGTAGACTATTTGAAGAGTATTGGTATTAGGTCTTTTTTATTATTTTATTCTTTAATATATTAGATATTTTCTTTATTTACATTTCAAATGTTATCCCCTTTCCTGTTTTCCTTCCAAAAGCCAAATCCTATTGCCAACCCTCTCCCACTGCTCACCAACCCACCCACTCCTGCTTCCTGGCCCTGGCTATTCCCTACACTGGGGCATAGAGCCTTCACAAGACCAAGGGCCACTCCTCCTGTGATGACCGACTAGTCCATCCTCTGCTACATATGGAGCTGGAATCATGAGGCCCACCATGTGTACTCTTTAGTCAGTGGTTTAGTCCCTGGAAGCTCTGGGAGTACTGGTTGGTTCACATTGTTGTTCCTCCTATGGGGCTGTAAACACTTTCAACCCCTTGGGTCTTTTCTCTAGCTCCTTCATTGGTGACAAGCCATAGGGTCCTGGCCTTTTTTGTTGTTGTTGTTGTTGGGAGACTTATAATGACTGCTTGTATTGCTTTAGGGGTTAAGGGATGGTTTAGATGGCTTGTGTGATACTGATTTAACTTTGGTACTGGGTATCTATCTAGAAAATTGTCCATTTCTTTGAGATTTTCCACTTTTGTTGAATATAGGCTTTTGTAGTAGGATCTGATGACTTTTTGAATTTCCTCAGTGTCTGTTGTTATGTCTCCCATTCCATTTCTGATTTTGTTAATTTGGATAGTGTCTCTGTGCCATCTGGATAGTCTGGTTAATAGTTTATCTATCTTGTTGATTTTCTCAAGGAACCAACTCCTGGTTTTGCTAATTCTTTGTATAGTTCTTTTTCTTTCTACTTGGTTGATTTTAGCCCTGAGTTTGATTATTTCCTGCCATCTACTCCTACTGAGTGTATTTGTTTCTTTTTGTTCTAGAGATTTCAGGTATGCTGCTAAACAACTTAGAGTATGCTCATTCTGGTTTCTTTTTGGAGGCACTCAGTGCTATGAGTTTTTCTTCTTGGCATTGCATTCATTGTGTCCCATAATTTTGGGCATGGTGTGCTTTCATTTTCATTAATTTCTAAAAAGTCTTTAAATTTTTTTCTTTATTTCTTCTTTGATTAAGTTATCATTGAATAGGGCATTGTTCAACTTCCATGTGTATGTTGGATTACTGGTTATTATTTTGTTGTTCTTGTTATTGAAGACCAGCTATAGTCAGTGAGGATCTGACAGTAGGGATGGGATTATTTTAAACTTCTTGTATCTGTTGAGACATGTTTTGTAACCGATTATATGGTCAATTTTAGAGAAGGTCCCATGAGGTGCTGAGAAGAAGGTATATTCTTTTGTTTGAGGATGAAATATTCTATAGATATCTGTTAAATCCATTTGTTTCATAACTTCTGTTAGTTTCAATATGCCTCTGTTTAATTTCTGTTTCTATGATCTGTCCATTGATGAGAGTGAGGTGTTGAAGTCTCCCACTATTATTGTGTGAGTTGCAATGTGTACTTTGAGCATTTGCCCTTGCTTTTGGAGCATAGATATTCAGAACTGAGAGTTCAATTTTGTAGATTTTTTCCTTTGAAGAATATGAAGTGTCCTATCTTATCCTTTTTCATAACTTTTAGTTGAAAGCCGATTTTAGTCTATATCAGAATAGCTACTCCAACTTGTTTCTTACATCCATTTGCATGGAAATTTTTCTCCCAGCCCTTCACTCTGAGGCAATATCTGTCTTTTTCACTGAGGTGTGTTTCCTGTATTAAGCACAATTTTGGGTCCTGTTTATGTAGCCAGTCTGTTAGTCTATGTCCTTTTATTAGGAAATTGAGTCCATTATTGTTATAAGGGATATTAAGGAAAAGTGATTGTTGTTTCCTATTATTTTTGTTATTAGAGGTAGAATTATGCTTATGTGGCTATCTTCTTTTTGGTTTGTTAAAAGAAGATTATTTTCTTGCCTTTTCTATGGTGTAGTTTCCCTCCTTGTGTTGGGGTTTTCCATCTATTATTCTTTGTGTAATGGATTTGTTGGATTATATTGTGTAAATTAGGTTTTGACATGGAATATCTTAGTTTCTCCATCTATGATAATTGAGAATTTGGCTGGGTATAGTAGCCTAGGCTGGCATTTGTGTTCTCTAAGAGTCTATATGACATCTGCCCAGTATCTTCTGACTTTCATACTCTCTGGTGAAAAATTTGGTGTGATTCTGATAGGTCTGCCTTTATATGTTACTTGACCTTTTTCCCTTAGTGCTTCTAAAATTCTTCCTTTTTTTAATGAATTTGGTGTTTTGGTTATAATGTGATGGGAGGAATTACTTTTCTTGTCCAATCTAATTGGAATTCTGAAGGCTTCTTGAATGTTTATGTGCATCTCTGTCTTGAGGTTATGGAAGGTTTCTTGTGTAATTTTGTTGAAGATATTTACTGGCCCTTTAATTTGGGAATCATTGTTGTCTATATAGCTATTATCATTCATTTTGGTCTTCTCATATTTCCTTGATTTCCTAGATGTTTTGATTTAGGATCTTTTGCATTTTTCATTTTCTTTGACTGTTGTGCTAATGTTTTCTATAGTATTTTCTGCATCTGGAATTCTCTCTTCTATATCTTATATTCTGCTGGTGATGCTTGTATCTACAGCTCCTGATCTCTTTCCTAGGATTTCTATCTACAGGGTTGTCTCCCTTTTAATTTTTTATTGTTTCTATTCCCATTTTTAGATCCTGGATGGTTTTATTCAATTCCTTCCCCTGTTTTGTTGGGTTTTCCTGTGATTATTTAAGGGATTTTTGTGATTCCTATTGAAGGGCTTCTACCTGTTTACCTGTGTTCTCCTGTATTTCTTTAAGGGAGTTACATATGACCTTCTTAAAGTCCTCTATCGTCATCATAAGATGTCATTTTAAATCAAGGTCTTGCTTTTCCAATGTGTTGTGGTATCCAGGACTTGCTGTGGTGGGAGAACTGGGTTCTGATGATGCCAAATAGGCTTGTTTTCTGTTGATTATGTTCTTGCCCTTGCCTCTTGCAAGACAAAATGATCTGGTTATCTCTGGTGTTAGCTGGCATTGTTCTCTCTGACGGTGGCTTGTCCCTCATGTATACCTCTGTGTCAGCACTCCTGGGAGATCAATCTTTTCCTGGAAGAACTTGTGTATGGAGAGCTGTGGCACAGGGTCAGCTCCATGGTGCAGAGAGAAACTGCAAGGATTCAGTCCAGAGCTGTTCCTTGGTTCCTCTATCCTAGTGGCTCTGGGAAAATACCTCTTGAGCCAGGAATTTGAGCAGAAGTGGTGGTCTTAACTTGTGCTTGCAGGAGTGCCAGCACTCCTGTGAGACCACCTCTCTTCTGGTGGGACCCTTTAATAGAGAACTCTGGCACAGGGCCAGCACTGGGGCTCAGAAGGAAACTAGAATGATCCTGTCCCTGGCCATTCCTTGGTTCCTGTATCCTGATGGCTCTGGGCTGGTCCCTTTTTGGCCAGGAATTTGAGCAGAAGTGGTGGTCTCACCTATGTATTCAGGTATGTCAGCACTCTTGGGAGACCTGCTCTCTCCTTGTAGGCTCTGGATATGGAGAGTGTGGTACAGGGTCAATTGCAGGCACAGATGGAAACTGGAAGGATCCTGTCCCAGTCTGTTCCTCAGTTCCTGTGTTCTGAGAGCTCTGGGTGGGTCCATCTTAGGCAAGACATTTGAGCAGAAGTGATGGTCTTACCTGTGCTCCCAGGTGTGTCAGCACTCCTGAATGATCAACTTTCACAAGGCAGGACTTGGGTATGGAAAGCTGTGGCACAGGGTTAGCTCGAATCACAGACTTCCTGGTTTTCATACCTTGATGTGACATTTCCAGGATAAATATTCAACCCCAACTTGATATGACATTGCAGAATATTTTATGTATTTCGTAGTTAGTCTGTGAATGCAGTTTTGGGGAGGTAGCTTACATTTTGCATATTCATTTTGTCTTTCAGAACTGTCTCATTTACATCCTCCAGAACAAGGTAAGCAACCAACTCTATTGGGCAACATCTCAATTATCACCTATTAGATTTGAGGAAGTTCTGGCACTTTTTAGTCATGTAATTTTTTCTTGCATTATTCTTCTGAAATGGGTCATAGTGGTCAAACCAGATTCTGAAGATCCAGGTTAGTGACCAACTCCTGGTCACTCAAGAAAAATACTCCCTTCTCCATTGGGACCAAGATAAGACACTGTAGGTTTCTGCATTTTATTATTTCCTTTGTCATTGACAAATAATAATTATATATGTATACATGTTAAAAATAATATTTGGATATAGATACATATCATGGGCTGTTAACTTGAGGTAAGTAATATAACTATCCTATTACAAACAGAAAATTTTAATGCTCAGAACATAAGCCATCTGAAACAATTTCTTATTCTAACATCAAGAAAATATAAATACTGAATCATTGAAGGTGGATTAGCATTTAACAGTGAACCCTTCATCATGGAGCAATACATTATGAGAAGACATTGATATGCTGCTTCTGCTGCTGCTGCTGCTGCTGCTGCTGCTGCTGCTGATGATGATGATGATGATGATGATAGGACAAAGAATATTTTGTGGAGGGCAGTGGGGAACTTGGAAAGAAGTTTTGGATATCTTGGTCAGTCTGGATAGCACATGATGAAAGAGGTTCCAGAGTCTGAATTCTGGAAATGAAGTCTCTCTCACTGCTAATGGATCTCCACTGAGGAAATCACAGACTTTTTTTTGGAGATTTGCTAATACTTTCTATCTTAAGTAGAAAAAACAGAGAGTGACAACAGCTGCACATGGATGGAAGTGAGATCATAGAGAGATATTCTGGAGATCACATTGGCAAAGCAAGAGATAAGGTTTTTGTTTTTGTTTTGTTTGTTTTTGTTTTTGTTTTTGTTTTAGAAAAAAAGAAAATATATGTTGTAGTTACTATCTGTTGCTGTGATGCCCTGTGGTCCTTTTCAATTCAACACAACTCAAACATCACCATGTCATTGTATCAAAGAAAACCTCATTTTTATCATTATTATACCGATCTCTCTGGGATGCTGAAATACAACCCTGAGCCAGAATGCTATACAATCTCAAAAACCTTAATCACCTGTGCCAAACTATAGTTACATAATTCACTAATCAGGATTCAGAGATACAGGACTTTCCTAAGAACATTTCTTTGTGGTACATTTGTTATCTTCCCATCGGTTGGTTTGCTCAGCTATGGCAGAGTAACATGCTCATGATTTATGTCTCAACTTGCCAACCAGGATATTGCTCATCCTGGGAGGTCTTGGGGATTTAAAACTTGTTTGACCTCTATTCAAAAATAGGAGTTTTATTGAAAGTGGCCTCAGTTTGGTTCCTTCTTCCATTGATAAAACACTGACCTACTGAAAAAGAAATTAAGGGAAAATGCCCTTTGCAACAGCTACAAATAATATGATACCTTGGTGTAATTCTAACCAAGAAAGTGAAAGACCTCTGTGACAAGAATTTCAAGCCTCTGAAGAAAGAAATTGAAGAAGATATGATGAGATGAAATGACTTCCCGTGCTCATGAATCAGTAAAATTAACATATTGAAAATACCCATGTTACCAAAAGCAATCTATAGATTCAATGCAATTCACACCAAATTACAACAAAAACTTTTTACAGACCTTGAAAAAAATTTCTCAATCTCATTTGGAAACACAATAAAACCTAGATAGCTAAAATTATTCAGTATAATAAAAGAACTTCTGGAGGTATCACCATCACTGATCTAACCTGGACTACAGAGAAATATAATAAAAACACATGATATTGGCATAAAAATAGGCTTATCAATGGAATTAAAGTGAGGACCCAGAAATAAACCCACACGCCTATGGACATTTGACGTCTAACAACAATAAAAAAACTCAAACCATTTAAAGGAAAAAAGAGATTATCTTCAACAAGTGGTACTATGGTACTGGTATAACTGTATATATGCATATAAAAAGTGAAAACAGATCCAAATTTATTACCCTGTGCAAAACACAAGTCCAAGTGAACCAAATACCTCAAGGTAAAACTCAATATACTAAGCCTAATAGAAAATAAAATGAAGCATATCCTTGAACACATTATTACAGAATACATTCTCTTGAACAGAGCACCAAGAGCTCAGTCACTAAGATCAACAACTAGTAAATAAGACCATGTGAAACTGAAAAGCTTCTGTAAGGCAAGCAACATTGTCAATAGGACAAAGTTAAACCCTACAGAATGGGGAAAAAGTCTTTACCAACCCAAGACCTGACAGAGATATCCAAAATATACAAAGAATCCAAAAAAATAAATACTAAAAAATCAAATAACCTAATTTAAAAATGGGGTACAGAGTTAAACAGAATTCTCAACAGAGGAGTCTTGAACGGCAAAAAGCAATTTTAAAAAGTTCAAAGCCCTTAGTCATCAGGGAAATATATCAAAATTGCCCTAAGATTCCATCTTACATCCAGAAGAATAGCTAAGATCAAAACCTCAAGGGATAGCACAGGCTGGAGGGTATGTGAAACAAGAGGACCATTCTTCTACTGATGTTGGGAATGTAAACTTATACAACCATTTTGGAAATCAATCTGGTAGTTTATAAAT
Organism: Mus pahari; assembly: GCF_900095145.1. NCBI lineage: Eukaryota > Metazoa > Chordata > Mammalia > Rodentia > Muridae > Mus > Mus pahari. Next base: position 10,256,785 of record NC_034608.1, on the reverse strand, counting down.
CATAGTCTATTGTTGAAGGAAATCAGGGAAGGAACTTAATTAGGAGCAGAAGTAGCAATATTTAAGGAAATGTTCCTTCCAGTAAAAAGCTTCACGGTGAATTCATAGTATACACAAGGAATAACACACTGAGGTTCATATTAAGCAACACCCCACTCCTAGTAGCAATTTCAATTCTACTTATGTTTGCTTGGTGTGATAAAATACAAAATTTAACTTGAGAATAGAAGGGATTATTTGGCTAACACTTGGTAATCACAATTCATCATTGAGGATATCAAGGCCAAGAATTGAAGCAGGGGCAGAGGAAGAAAACATGAAGGATGCTGCCAACTGGTTTTCCCTTCCTTACTTGTTCATCTTAATTTCTTGTACAAAACAGACATACCTCCCAGGAATAATACCACCCACATTGAGATAGGCCTTTCTATATCAATCATTAGTCAAGAAAATACCCTACAGATATGCCCACAGACCAATCTACCTAGTCAACATGGATGATGAGAAAGATGAAAAAGAGTGTGAACTCTGATCAATGAGATTCCTCCTTGCTAGAGAACTTTTTATGAGGAAGCCAGCATCTCCAACCTGAACCCAGCGCTGGGCCAAAATGAGACTTCCTTGGAAATTTTCCTGATATTTTGTATTACAAGCATGAAAGGCAGCAAATGACATCAGCTTCAGGTGTGTGTGAGGATGATGAGAGAACAATTGTTATGTTGCTGCCAAAATAGATGTTCCAAAGTCAAATCCCAGTTATGCATGACAACTCAAACTTCCAATCTTAGCACTTAAAAAGCTAGATGGGAAGATTAACATGAACTAGAAGCAAGCCCTGGCCTAAGTAGTGAGTTTGAAGTCTAACTGAGTGAGAACAAATTCAAAAAAAAAAAAAAAAAAAGCAATTTGAAAGCCAGTTTCCTAAATGATCTTATTTTGTGTGCTAAAATTTTTCTGTTTTCCAGAGATTTCTACTGATAGCTGTGTCTTTCCATTTGTTTATGCTGATGGATTCCACTACAGTTGTATCTCCATCCACAGTGACTATGATTGGTGTTCTCTTGACTTTCAATTCAAAGGAAGGTGGCGGTACTGTACATCACAGGGTAAGAATCCTACAAAGAGGACAAATCCCTTCCAGTCTGTGCCAGCACCGGGTAACCTAGTGGGAGGAGTAGGCAGACACCCCCACAATCCCTAGAGGACTGCCCACGCGATCTTAGGATCACTGGTAAGTAGAACACAATATCCGTTCCAATCCAATTGCTCACAGGACCTGAGACAGCACTAGGGCAGCAGAGAACCAGCCAGACCAGGGGCACAAGCCCCTTCTGGTCTGCACCAGCTCAAGATTACCTAGGGCGTGGATTTGGTGGACACCCCCACGGTCCCTAGTGTACTGCCCAAGCAATCTTAGGATCACTGGTGAGTGGAGCACAACTTCTGCTCTAATCCAATCGCTCACTGGAACTGAGACAGCACCAGAGAAGCAAAGAACCAGCCTGACCATGGGCCCAAATCCCTTCTGGTCTGCTCTAGCACTGGGTCACCTAGGGTTCAGAGTGGGCATACAACCCCACAGTCTGTAGAGGACTGCCCAAGTGATCTCAGGATCACTAGTGAGTGGAACACAACATCTGCTCCAATCCAATTGCACATGGGACCTGAGACAGCAGCAGAGAACCGGCCTGACCAGAGGCACAAATCCTTTCTGGTCTGCTCCAGCACCAGGTCACCAAGGGCACAGATTCAGCAGACACCCCCCACGATCCCTAGCAGACTGTCAAAGCAATCTTAGGATCACTGGTGAGTGGGACACAACAGCTGCTCCAATCTAATAGTGACGGGCCTGTGACAGCAGGAACAAAGACATCAGAGCCTTTCCTGATCAGAGGCTCAGGTTCCTTTTAATCACTTCAGTTTTACCATGTTTTCAAACAGACCAGACAACTCCATGGTCCTCAAAAGAGACACCATTTTCACACAATGTAACACGCCCAGGATCTTAGGACAACAGGATCTCAGGATAACAGGAGCTGGATCACACTAGTATTTGAGTGTCTCAGAGGAGCTTGACTGCCAAGAATTCAGACACACCAGAATTTCAGGTTCACAGGAACCAATACTCAAAGAATCACAGAGAAATCTGGACTCTGAGAAGTCCTGAATCAACTGGGATTATAGGAACAACAAGCTCCAATCAGATATATTGAAGGCAGCAAGCACTAGAGATAATCAGATGGTTACCTGGCATCATCAGAACCAAACTCTTCTAACATAGCAAGTCCTGGATACACCATCACACCAGAAAAGCAGGACATAGATCTAAAGTCACATCTCAGATTGATAATGGAGGACTTTAAGAAGGAAATACTGGAAATCACAGATAAACAGATAGAATACTTTAACGTGTAAACACAAAAATCCCTTAAAGAGTTACAGGAAAACACTACCAAAAACTACCAAAATGAGATGGAATTGAACAAAACCATCTAATATCTAAAACTGGAAGTAGAAACAATAAAGAAAACCCAAAGGGANACAACTCTGGAGATAGAAACCCTAGGAAAGAAATCAGGAACCATAGATGCAAGCATCAGCAACAGAATACAAGAGATGAAAGAGAGAATCTCAGGTGCACAAGATTCCATAGGGAACATGGACACAACAAT
>NC_034608.1:10235687-10253768 GCF_900095145.1 Mus pahari | reverse complement strand
AATGCCAGCCCAGGCTACTATACCCAACTAAACTCTCAATTACCATAGATGGAAAAACCAAAGTATTCCGTGACAAAATGAAAATCACAGAATATCTTTCAATGAATCCAGCCCTTCAAAGGATAATAACGGAAATACACAACTACAAGTATGGAAACCATGCCCTAGAAAAAGCAAGAAGTTAATCCTTCAAGAAACCTAAAAGAAACAGCCACAAGAACAGGATGCCAACTCCAACAACAAAAATGACAGAAAGCAACAATTACTTTTCCATAATATCTCTTAATATCAATGGACTCAATTCCCCAATAAAGAGGCATAGACTAACAGATTGGCTCCACAAACAGCATACAACATTTTGCTGCTTGCAGGTAACTCATCTGAAGGAAAAAAGACAGACACTACTTCAGAGCGAAAGGCTGGAAAACAAGTTTTCAAGCAAACACTCTGAAGAAACAAGCTGGATTAGCCATTCTAATATTGAATAAACTAGACTTCCAACCCAAAGTTATCAAAAAAGACAAAGAGGGGCACTTCATACTCATCAAAGGTAAAATTTTCCAAGATGAACTCTCAATCCTGAATATCTATGCTCCAAAGGCAAGGGCATCCACATTCATTAAAGAAACTTTAATAAAGCTTAAAGCACAAATTGCTCCTCAAACAATAATAGTGGGAGACTTCAACACCCCACTCTCTTCAATGGATTGATCCTGGAAACAAAAACTAAACAAAGACACAGTGAAACTAACAGAAGTTATGAAACAAATGGATCTAACAGACACCTACAGAACATTTAATCCTAAAACAAAAGGATATACCTACTTCTCAGCACCTCATGGTACCTTCTCCAAAATTGACGATATCATTGGTCACAAAACATGTCTCAACAGATGCAAAAATATTGAAATTGTCCCATGCATCCTAACAGACCACCATTGTCTAAAGCTAATCTTCAATAACAACATAAATAATATAAAGCCAACATTCACTTGGAAACTGAACAACACTCTCTTCTATGATACCTTGGTCAAGGAAGAAATAAAGAAAGAAATTAAAGACTTTTTAGAGTTTAATGAAAATGAAGCCACAACATTCCCAAACTTATGGAAACAATGAAAGCATTCCTGAAAGCAAAACTCATAGCTCTGAGTGCCTCCAAAAAGAAATTAGAGAGCACATACACTAGCAGCTTGACAGCACATCTAAAAGCTCTAGAACAAAAGGAGGCAAGCTCACCCAAGAGGAATAGATGGCAGGAAATAATCAAACTCAGGGGTGAAATCAATCTAGTGGAAACAAAAAGAGCTATTCAAAGAATCAACCAAACCAGGAGCTGGTTCTTTGAGACAATCAACAAGATAGATAAACCCTTAGCCAGACTTACTAGAGGGCACAGGGACAGTATCCTAATTTACAAAATCAGAAATGAAAAGAGAGTCATAAGAAGAGATCCTGTGGAAATCCAAAGCATCATCAGGTCCTTCTACAAAAGGCTATATTCAACAAAACTGGAAAACCTGGATGAAATGGGCAAATTTCTAGACAGATACCAGATACCAAAGTTAAATCAGGATCAGATTAATGACCTAAACAGTCCTATATCACCTAAAGAAATAGAAGCTGCCATTAACAGTCTCCCAACCAAAAAAATCCCAGGACCAGATGGGTTTAGTGCTGAGTTCTATCAGACATTCAGAGAAGACCTAATTCCAGTTCTTCTCAAAATATTCCACAAAATAGAAACAGAAGGTATTCTATCCAATTCATTCTACAAAGCCACAATTACTCTGATACCTAAACCATGTGAAGACACAACAAAGATAGAGAAATTCAGACCAATTTCCCTTAAGAATATCGATGCAAAAATATCCAATAAAATTCTCGCAAACCAAATCCAAGAAGACATGAAGACAAGCATCCATCATGACCAAGTAGGCTTCATTCCAGGGATGCAGGGATGATTTAATATATGGAAATCCATCAATGTAATCCACTATATAAACAAACTCAAAGACAAAAACCACATGATCATCTCGTTATATGCTGAGGAATCATTTGACAAAATCCAACACCCATTCATGATAAAAGTCCTGGAAAGATCAGGAATTCAAGGCCCATACCTAAACATAATAAAAGCAATCTACAGNAAACCAATAGCCAACATCAAAGTAAATGGNGAGAANCTGGAAGCAATCCCACTAAAATCTGGGACTAGACAAGGCTGCCCACTTTCTCCCTACCTATTCAATATAGTACTTGAAGTCCTAGCAAGAGCAATTACACAACAAAAGGAGATCAAGGGGATCAAAATTGGAAAGGAAGATGTCAAAATATCATTATTTGCAGAAGATATGATAGCATACATAAGTGACCCTAATAATTTCACCAGAGAACTCCTAAACCTGATAAACAGCTTCAGTGCAGTAGCTTGATACAAAATTAACTCAAACAAATCAATGTCCTTTCTCTACACAAAGGATAAACAGGATGAGAAAGAAATTAGGGTAACAACACCCTTCGCAATAGTCACAAATAATATAAAATACCTTGGTGTGACTCTAACTAAGGAAGTGAAAGATCTGTATGATAAGAAATTCGAGTCTCTGAAGAAAGAAATCAAAGAAGATCTCAGAAGATGGAAAGATCTTCCAGGCTCATGGATTGTAGGATCAAAATGGCTATCTTGCCGAAAGCAATCAAGAGATTCAATACAATCCCTATCGAAATTCCAACTCAATTCTTCAATGAGTAAAAAAGGGCAATTTGCAAATTGATCTGGAATAACAAAACACCTAGGATAGCAAAAACTCTTCTCAATGATAAAAGAATCTCTGGGGGAATCAGGATGCCTTACCTAAAGCAATACTACAGAACAATTGTGTTAAAAACTGCATGGTACTGGTAGAGTGACAGACAGGTAGACCAATGGAATAGAATTGAAGACCCAGAAATGAACCTACACACCTATGCTCACTTGATATTTGACAAGGGAGCTAAAACCATCCATTGGAAAAATGACAGCATTTTCAACAAATTGTGCTGGCACAATTGGCTGTTATCATGTAGAATGAGAATTGATCCATTCTTATCTACTTGTACTAAGGTCAAGTCTAAGTGGATCAAGGAATTCCACATAAAACCAGAGACACTGAAACTTATAGAGGAGAAAGTGGGGAAACGCCTCGAAGATATGGGCACAGGGGAGAAATTCCTGAATAGAACTGTAAAGGCTTGTGCTGTAAGATTGAGAATTGACAAATGAGACCTTATAAAATTACAAAGCTTCTGTAAGGCAAAAGACACTCTCAATAAGAAAAAAAGACCACCAACAGATTGGGAAAGGATCTTTACAAATCCTAAATCAGATAGGGGACTAATATCCAATATATGTAAAGAACTCAAGAAAACAGACTCCAGAAAACCAAAGAACCCCATTAAAAAATGTGGTACAGAACTGTACAAAAAATTCTCAACTGAGGAATATCGAATGGCTGAGAAGCACCTCCAAAAATGTTCATCATCCTTAATCATCAGGGAAATGCAAATCAAAACAACCTTGAGATTCCACTTCACACCAGTCAGAATGGCTAAGATCAAAAATTCAGGTGATGGTAGATGCTGGTGTGTATGTGGAGAAAGAGGACCACTCCTCCATTGTTGGTGGGACTGCAAGCCTTTAAAACCACTCTGGAAATCAGTCTGGCGGTTCCTCAGAAAATTGGACATAGGACGACCAGAGGATCCAGCAATACCTCTCCTGGGCATATAACCAGAAGATGTACCAACTGGTAACAAGAACACATGCTCTACTATGTTCATAGCAGCCTTATTTATAATAGCCAGAAGCTGGAAAGAACCCAGATGTCCCTCAACAGAGGAATGNATACAGAAAATGTGGTACATTTACACAATGGAATGCTATTCGGCTATTAAAAACAATGAATTTATAAAATTCCTCTGCAAATGGACGGACCTGGAGGGTATCATTCTGAGTGAGGTAACCCAATCCCAAAAGAACTCACATAATATGCACTCACTGATAAGTGGATATTAGCCCTGAAACCAAGAATACCCAAGATACAATTTGTACAACACATGAAACTCAAGAAGGAAGACCAAATGTGGAGACTTTGCCCCTTCTTAGAATTGGGAGCAAAACTCCCATGGAGGGGGTTACAGACAGAAAGTTTGGAGCTGAGATGAAAGGATGGACCATCCAAAAACTGCCCCACCCAGGGGTCCATCCCATAATCAGCCACCAAACGCACACACTATTGCACACACAAGCAAGATTTTGCTGAAAGGACACTGATATAGCTGTCTCTTGTGAGGCTATGCCAGTGCCTGGCAAACACAGATGCTCACAGTCAGCTATTGGATGGAATACAGGGCCCCCAATAGAGGAGCTAGAGAAAGTACTAAAGGAACTGAAGGGGTTTGCAATCCTATAGGTGGAACAACAATATGAACTAACCAGCCTCCCCAGAGTTCGTGTCTCTAGCTGCATATGTAGCAGATGGCCTAGTCAGGCATCATTGGGAAGAGAGGTCCCTTGGTCTTGCAAACTTTATATGCCCCAGTACAGGGGAACACCAGAGCCAAGAACGGGGAGTGGATGGGTAGGGAATTGGCAGGGAGGGTATAGGACTTTGGGGATAGCATTTAAAATGTAAATCAAGTAAATACCTAGTAAAAATTGGGGAAAAAAAACTTCAAGCAAAAAAAAAAAAAAAAGGAAAGGAAAAGAGAAGAAAAAAAAAAAGAAAAAGCAAAAAGAATCCTACAAAGGCATATATCAGATGCCAGGAACCAAGAAGAGAGTACACTGGGATTTTAGAAATAATAAGCTTCATATATTTTCTTTTCTGCACAATTTTCAAAATGTCAAAACAATCTGGCAGAAAAAAATAACTGACTATTTTCTCAGCAGGGATTAATCTGAGAACAGTGTTCATAGTTCATTCTTTACCCATCTTTCTCTGCAGATCCTCCAAAGTGTATTTTCCCTTTCCAATTCAAACAAAAGCTCATTAAGAATTGCACCAAGGAGGGCTATATTTTGAATCGGAGTTGGTGTTCTTTGACTGAAAATTACAACCAAGATGGAAAATGGAAGCAATGTTCTCCCAACAAGTAAGACAATGGGAAAAGGTAGATCACTGAGCTACAAAAGAGGAGCAAAGCATTAGGTTGATTGATAAGGAGCCTGGGATCTAGATCTCTGGGCTATGACTCAGTTACAGGGCAGCAAACACTTCCTGTGTAGTATTTCCTGTGGAGTATAACAGGCTTATCAAGCCATGTGGTGCTAGTAAGAAATATTCAGCTCTGGTTTTGTAGCACAAACTCAGCCATGAGCAGAACAAGGGTACTGGGTCGTTGGCAAATATGAGATGCTGGTGTGTTTATACATGCTGTCTAATGATTATAATCATATATGGTCTTTTTGTCGTTGCTGTGACAAAACACTTGAGGAAAACCATCTGGCAAAGGAGGGAAAAGATTAGTTTGGTTCACATTTGGATGTGAGGGTGCAGGACACAGTCTATCATGGTGACAGAGGTGTAGGTGTGAGAGCATGAGACAGCTGATCACATTGTGTCTGACAACAAAAAGACAAATGCTGGTACTCAGTTAGCTTCCACCTTTCTCCATTATGTTGTCTGCGCCCTTAGTCCAAGGCTGTTGTTGAGTTTTCCCTCCTCAGTTAACCTTTCCTGAAAGTGCCTGAAGGTGTGTCTCTTAGGTGATTCCCAATCCAGTCATAAAACAAGGAATACTAAATAGGCATTTCATTATGTATGCATTGATTTTCAGTTTTAAAATCATTTTAATTTACAAACTGAAAGTGAGATAGGTATTCACTGAAACATTGAAGTAGCACATGACAAGAAAAAGTAAACATGAGCATTGTATATATTCTGCCCTGGAACTCCCTTCCATAGGCCTCATAACAGCTAACAACTCAGTGTGTGACATCTTGTTCCTCCCTACACATCTACACAGATGCCCAATTTTTATGTCTTTAAAATATAACTGAGTCTGCTTCCCCCTTTGCTACTATGGATCAATTGTCATTTAAAACATTGTAGAATTTATCCTGTGAATGTATAAATCTCCCCCACATTCCTGTGTGCATACATATCATATCTAAGTAGTTGGAGATTGTCCACCATCCACATGTGAGACTTTTGATTAAAGCCATCTTCTTGAACATTGACAGTGGTCAATGACTTAAATGTCTTTCAAACCATTGACTGTATGACTTTTGTTGTTATAAAAATACAATGTATACTCAGTTCTCACAATCAGAAATATATACACTTTTCTTAGGGCACATCTCCTGCCCCATGGACAGGTGCTATTTTGATCTCTCATTAGACAGCAAAAATTACTATTTATTAGGGAAGAAGACATGTATGTGATGTTGATCTTGGGACAGTAGGGGAAACTGAGACATTCATTCTAACATGTTTTTTCACCTCAGTTTTTAGGTATGCTTGTGTGTTTTAGAAGACAGGAGTTATAGATACATCAGATGGTCCTCCAAATGTAATTAATCCTTTATCTTTATGGAGCATTCTGTTAATAAAGTCTGTTCTCTTGTTAAAATTGATGTCTTGTTTCCTTATGATGGGTGGAAAGAGACAACGCATATTAATGATAAATTAATTTGCACATTGTAGGTTTCTGACCCAGGGGAAAATCTTGCAGTAAGTGGTTACATTATCTGAAATCATGACACAAAAGAATAAAATCTGATAATTAGGAGACCTACATGTATTTAAAATTCCTTTTCACTGAATGACCTCAGTGCATGGGATGCTGCCCACACTCAATGTGGATTTTTCCATCCTCAATTAAATTCCACTGATAATGCTCAAATCAAGTTCTAGTTTCAGGCAATTTAAAAAAAGAAAAGACTCTCATGATACCAAAGAGTTCTCCTCATACATGTTTCAAAAAGAATTTGTAGAAATAAAACAACTTAAAACTTTGAAACCAAAATTCACAGGATGTACAGTTAAATACATTGAGTTTAACAAGTCACTGGCATTTAATATGATCAGAGAGTTGAAAAACAACAAACTCCATCAAGATCCAAAACAATTTTATCATCACAGAAGGTTCTGTACCCCCTGAGCAATCATCCCCCATTTTCTTTTCCACATTTGCTCTTGACAGCCACAAAACTTTCTCTTGTTGTATATTTGACAATTGTGAATGTTTCCCATTACTGGAGTCATACAGAATGTGACAGTTGGGTGGGTAAGCCCCATGCTATTTTAATCATTAACATGCTTGTCTTGAAAGTTTATAGCTGCTGTCTGGCATTAGGGTAATTTTCAAAAGCTAAGCCATCCATCTATGATTTACCTGATTACATGATATAAATGTTTCTCATATTGTGGATTTAAAAATGTATTTCTTTCACTGGTTAAGAAAATGTTTAGCACAGTCTCATTGAATACATTGTCATGTATGCTCTTGGGTTCTGTGTACACCTCCCTTTACACCATGAATTCTTAGCAGATTGTCTCTAGAATATATTTAAAAGTTGTTGAATTTGGGCCATGCTTATCTTATTTTTTGATTTTTTATTATTATTATTATTTTCTTTATTTACATTTCAAATGCTATCCCGAAAGTTCCCTATACCCCCCACCCCCGCCCCTGCTCCCCTAACCACCCACTCCCAATTCTTGGTCCTGGCATTCCCCTGTGCTGGATCATATAAAGTTTGGAAGACCAAGGGGCCTCTCTTCCCAATGATGGCCGATTAGGCCATCTTCTCCTACATATGCAGCTAGAGACACAAGCTCAGGGGGTACTGGCTAGTTCATATTGTTGTTCCACCTACAGGGTTGCATCCCCCTTCAGCTCCTTAGGTACTTTCTCTAGCTCCTCCATTGGGGCCCTGTGTTCCATCCAATAGCTGACTGTGAGCATTCACTTCTGTGTTTGCCAGGCACTGGCATAGCCTCACAAGAGGCTGCTATATCAGGATCCCTTCAGCAGAATCTTGCTGGCATGTGCATTAGTATCTGGGTTTGGTGGCTGATGATGGGATGGATCCCTGGATGGGGTAGTCTCTGAATAGTCCATCCTTTCATCTTAGCTCTAAATTTTGCCTCTGTACCTATATCCTTTCAGGGGTATTTTGTTCTGTATTCTAAGGAGGAATGAAGTATCCACACGATGGTCTTCCTTCTTGGTTTTCTTGTGTTTTGCAAAATGTATCTTGGGTATTCTAAGTTTCTGGGCTAATATCCACTTATCAGTGAGTGCATATCTAGTGACTTCTTTTGTGATTGGGTTACCTCACTAAGGATGATATCCTCCAGATACATCCATTTGCCCAAGAATTTCATAAATTCATTGTTTTTAATAGNTGAGTAGTACTCCATTGTGTAAATGTACCACANTTTCTGTATCCATTCCTCTACTGAGGGACATCTGGGTTCTTTCCAGCTTCTGGCTATTATAAATAAAGCTGCTATGAACATAGTGGAGCATGTGTCCTTATTACCAGTTGGAAGATCTTCTGGGTATATGCCCAGGAGATGTATTGCTGGATCCTCCGCTAGGGTCCTTAACTTCTATATCTTCAAAAATGCACAGTTTATCTATAAACAGAAGAAAGAGTAATATGTTTCTTTTCTTTGATGGGGAATCATAATAACATGAGTCCCTGGAGCAAAGGCCTCAGAAGGATTAACATAGTCTTCATTGTAATTGTTTGCTTTGTGTGTGAAAGAGGCAGAGAGAGGAAGAGACATGGGCAGAGAGAGAGAAAGAGAAAGAAAGAAAGAGAAAAATACAGAGAGTATTTCTGAGAAAGAGAGAGAACATAAAGTTGGGTAAGGATGTAAGGAGGTTCTGGGAAAAGTTAGAGGAGTAGAAAAACATGATCAAAATATATTTCATAAAACGTTTAAATAAAACATTAAGTAAATGAAAACTGGATATATACTGTGCTTATATGATAACATAAATTGTGCAGTTCAGTGTTAAAAGGCATTTATTCCATTGGTCCCTGTTAATGTTTAGGAAGAGTATTTTAATCAGAAGTCTCATATATGGATTATGGATAATCTCCAAACACTTCAAATTTGATATGCATGCACACATATGATGCACATAAGCACTTTGACTTCCTGGTTAACAGAACTACTAAGATGAAAACCAAACAACTCACAAACTTGCTCAAAAATCTGCATGCAGAAAGTCCACTTGCTCATAGTAACAGAAAGAGATTTAAAGATACGAGATCCCATGTTAAGATGGAATGGCGTATCTGTACTGTGAAATTCTACAAATGTGTGAAGAAAGTGGATGAGGTTGATGCATTCATAGGGAAAACCCCTAACAATATTATTTAAATGGCAATCACACATGGTGACAAAGGAGAGAGAGACTTGGTTATATTATAAAGACCTTAAGACCTTAAGATCATACATCTATGTAGATGTGTAGAGAGAAACAAGATACCACACACTGAATTAGCTGTCATACCACCTGTGGAAGGGAGTTCCAAGGGAGGGCATAAAGAATGCTCATGTTTACTCTCTCTTGTCATGTGCTTCTTGGGTATCTCACATTCATTTTGAAAATCAAAACAAATTTTAAAACTAAAAATCAATGCACACATAACAAATGGCTAATTATTATTCATTGCTAGGTGACTGGAATTGGAATCACCTAGGAGACACACTTTCAGGCTTCTCAGGAAAGGTTTAACTGAGGAGCAAAAACTCACCTAAATGAGGGCAACAACAGCTCTTGGAATGGGGCCTCAGTCACTGTAACAGAAAAAAAAAAAGAGAAAGCCAACTGAGTACCAGGCTTTCTCTGTTTCTCTGTCTGTCTGTCTGTCTATCTGTCTGTCTGTCTATCCCAATTGAAGATACAATGTGATCAACTGTTTCATGCTCTCACCACTACATTTTCCTCACCATGATGGATTATGTTCTCTCAAACCAGTGGCACAAAGAAACCCTTCTCATTTTCATTGAATTGGTTTACTTCAGTGTTGTCACAGAAATTACAAAAGGACCATGTGTGATTGATTAGATTAGACAACATGTATAAGGACACCAGCATGTCATACTTGCCAATGATCCAGCACACTTGTTCTGCTTGTGACTGAGGTTGTGCTGCAAAACCAGAGCTGAATATTTCTTAACAGTACTGCATAGCTTGATAAGCCTGTTGTACTCCACAGGAGACACTTCCTGTGAAGTGTCTACTGCTTTCTAACTGACTCATAGCCCAGACATCTAGGCCTCAGGCTCCTTTTCCATCAACCTAATGCTCTGCTTCTCTTTCATAGCTCAATGAGGTGTTGGTTCACCTTCTCCCATTATAAGGAGAACATTGCTTCCATTTTCCATCTCTGATGTAATTTTCAGTCAATGAACACCAACTCTGGTTCAAAATTTAGCATTGAATGCATCAAGGAAATGTAAATGTACTTTTGTCTGAATTAATGTACTTAATGTACTTTTGTCTGAATTGGACAAGGAAGGAACACTTTGGAGAATCTGCATAGAAAGATGGCTAGACGTTGAACAATAAACACTGTCCTCATTAATCCCTGCTGAAAATACTTTCATTTTAAAAACTACTTTCAGAGATCTAAAACATTTTCTTTAGATTTTACACACTACCTTTTGTGTCTTGGCTGTCTAATATATGTACTTAAATAATCCTCACCATACATTTTGCAGTATCTCCACCTTCCTTTGAAATAATAATCAAGGGGTTACCAATCAAATTCACTGTGCCTAGAGATGCAGCTGTAGTAGCATACCTCATTATAGATGCATGGAAAGGTACAACTTTTCACAGGAATTTCTGGAGTAAAGAACAATTTCAGAATGTAAAGACAATCATAAAGGGGATAAAGTTCATTTTGTTTTCTTTTGTTTTGTTTCTTTGACAGGGTCTCCCTATGTGGGCTTGGCTGGCCTAGAACTTCCTAAGTAGACCAGGCTGACCTTGAACTCAGAGATTTCACTTGCCTCTGCCTCCTGAGTTTTGCGATTAAAGGCACTCACTACCAAGCATGGAAGTAAATGACTTTTAAATCTGTTTTATTTTATTTAATTTAAATCTGGTCTCACTTGTATAACTCTGTGTTAGAACTCTGTAGCCAAGGCTGGCATCTAACTAATGTCAGTCCTCTGCCTCTGGTGTGCTGAGATTATAAACCTGAACTGCCATGCCTGGCTGGTACTTGATTTCAGAGGCACAGGACTGCTCTCCCCGTACCCTTCCTTACATATACCTGTAACTGGTGTCACTCTCTTGTCTTTTCTGCTTGCAACATCAAGCAGTAAAATATCAGCAAATCTCCAAAGTCAGAGATTTCCTCAATTCTAACTCCATTAGCAGTGAGACTTCATTTCCAGAACTCATACTCTGTGAAGTTTCTTATAATCTGCTACCCTGATTTACTGATGTCCAAACTTAGCAAGATGCCCAAGACATCTCCCCAAGCTCCCCCTTGCCCTCCATGAGAATTTTCATGACTTGGAATTTATCTTCATCTTGTCTACAGGAACAGCACATCTCTGCCTTCTCCCAATGTATTAATCCATGATGAAGGGATAACTCCTAACAACTAACCTAACCCCACTGATTGCTTAATTACACTCTTGTTCTTAGAATAAGAAACAGCTTCATTTAACTTATCTTTTGCTATCAAAAACTGAAGCTTGTCACCATAATTCCTAATTGCACTCTAAGCACTCTAAGCACTTACCCTTATACCCACAGACAAGTGTAGTTCCCAACCTTCATCAAAGAAATATCTTTTTCAAAAAAAAATAGACAATTACAGAAAGCCATAACTAATCAAACTATAGAAAGCAACTAATCATAAGGTTCCGAGTCTCAGTAGATAGATAGATCTGCATCAACACTCTTGAACAGAAGGCTTAGGGAACGTTGTGAAAGAGGCCATACAAGAAATTATAAGAGTCAGTGGACAAGGAAATCTGCTGTGATATTGAGTCTCTCCTAGAAATGTCAGGGAAGCATCACCAATAATACCATATCATTATGGATGCCCAAACAAGACCTGAACAAGGACAGCACCAATTGACGTGCTAACCTAGAAGGGAGAAATATCACTGGACCTGACCCCTAGTCAAAGAACTACAGAAAATCAAGGTATGGTAAAAGTGGGAGAAGTAGTTTTCTCCTATGGAGGAACCTCCTTGTTGGTTATCCAATACTGAGTGCAGCACTAAACAGACTCACAAAGTTGTATTTATATGTGCGTGAATGCTCATGTATAATTTTAGAAGAGGGGGCAAGGAATTTGAGAGGAGGTGATATGGAGGGGAGATTGGATGAGTTAGAGAAATACAGAATGGAGGAAAGTGATGCAATTATATTTAATAAAAATTTAAACTGATATTTGTAACAATATGCTTTTATTAGTACATTAGCAACTTTGATTGAACTATTCATGGTGTGAAACTATATCCAAACATCACATTTGACTTACATATGTAATTATTATTTCCCAATGAAAAAGGAAACAAGCAACCATGTGTAGAAGTCCCCATAGTGTCATTGAGTTCCCATGGAGAAAGGAGTATGTTTCATGAGTGTCAAGGAAGAACCTTAAATTGGTCACTTAACTGGATCTTCAGTATTGTCTAGCTAATATTTAAGCTGGTGGAGCATCACTTTTTTTTTTTTTTTTTTTTTTTTGGTTTTTCGAGACATGGTTTCTCTATGTAGTCCTGGATGTCCTGGAACTCACTCTGTAGACCGGGCTGGCCTCAAACTCAGAAATCTGTTTGCCTCAGCCTCCCAAGTGCTGGGATTAATGGAGTGCACCACCACTGCCTGGCTCTGGTGGAGCATCTTAAGTCAGAAGAGTAACATGAATAATGAATCCACAACAGGATAGTATTCATCTGCTATTCTTTAAAGGGTGGAGGGGCTGAAATTTAAGATGATGCAAGATAAAGGTGGCTGCCTTACCTTCACCTGGAGGGTATAAATAAGGAGTCAAGTTGAAAAGACATAAAAAGAATGGGTAAAATTTAAGCAATCTTCTAAAACTTCATATCTAGGATTACTATGAAATACACATCAGCATTCTGCAACAGCTCATCAAGTTGGGATTGAATATCACCCAGGAAATAACACCATGCTATGAAAAGCCAGGAGGTTCCATCCACTCAGATCTGATCTCTTCTGAATGTTTTCCATTCAGTAGGTTAAAGTAATTCAATCATGTCCAGTGGAATCTCATTTCTGCCTACTCACTAAAAGTCTAGATAATATTCATCAAGGAAAATGACACTTATTGTTGGATTAGTAGAACATTTAAATAGGACATAGTAGATTTTAGCCATATTTAAGGAGTCTTGGTCAAGGAGGAAAATAAAGACTCTCAGATAAATTGAGAAAGAATAGACAGCAAGCATCCATAGGAAGGGTGGGGCGAACCTAAAATTCAATGAACACCTGCTGGAAAGATGTGATTGAAAGAGTACTTGCAAGTTTTTTGTGAGTTTGAGTTTGAGTTTTTGTTTTGTTGTTGTTGTTGTTGTTGGTGGTGGTGGTGGTGGTGGTGGTGGTGGTGGTGGTGTGTGTGTGTGTGTCTGTGTATCTGTGTGTGTTTAAGCTGTGGTATATGTGTGGAGTTCAGAGAACAACTTGAAGAAGTCACTCCTTCTTTCTACTAAGTGTTCTGAGAATCCATATCAGTTGGTCAGGCTTAGGGGCGATGTCTTACATATGATGAGCTATCTCCACGCCTGGTCTTGTGGTAAAGCTATTTACACAGCCTTATATTTTTTTGCTATTTGTTTGTCTTTTTTATTAGGTTTTTCTGAAGAAACCTCCTGGACTCTTCTCTCTTAACATTTTGGCTTTATTTATTTTACATTCTGTTTTGTTAGGATTGGTGTAGGAAACTTTATTGATATTCTACTATGGTTTCACAATGTTCTGAAGTACTTTTGTCAGATAAAATCAGACATAAAAGCACTTCAGAATTCTGGGAGAACACAGGAATGAAATAACACCCTCCCAGAAAATTATGTGAGTCTCTTGGCTACATCATCTTTCATCTTCACCTCCAGTTCTTCTTAATCCTTAGTTTGCTCCCCCTCGAATCCTCACCCCCCTTTTTTACTCCCTGCAGTTCATACATAAACACAGCTACTCAGCCCTGTCATATATAAAATTTTCTAAGATATTATTTCATATAATTGGCCTCTTTCTGACTGGATCCCAACTAGGATGATTCTTACTTTCTTCATAACTCTGGTAACAAGAGTCCAAATCCTTTCTAAAAGGTAAGGATATGATCAGTCAGTGGAGTGTTTGTATAATGTGCAAAGCCCTGGGTTTGATCCCAACAGCATATGAACTGACTAGGGATGGTGGTATTCCCCTATAATCTCAGCACTCAGAAGGTAGAAACTGGAAAATCAGGAATTCAAGGCTACCTTTGAGAGTTTTGTCAAACTTGAGATGTACTGAACTACATGAGACTCCTTCAAAACACACTAGTACAAGAACAAAATGTTCTGTTTCTTCGTTAGACATGCAGTAACCCAAGTAACCCATGCTCTGTGTTCTTCAAGCTGTCATGCACGAAGAACCATAATTTCTCCATGGCTCTGCATTGCTTTGGACACAGGTACAAAATGCTAGCCACACCTCCACCCTTCCTAACTAACCTTCACAACCATAGCAGGAGGTGAGATCCCTTCTTCTGACTTGAAGTTACTTGTCTCCTGAGGATTCCATTTGTATGGTTCAAATTTCAAGGGACTTACAAAATTAATCAACATGAAATTTCTCCCCACCAAGCGTGACCCAAGGCACTCTGACATCTGCCCCATAGGCAACCCATGTCATAAGTGCTTGAAACAGAGACCATCAGTGAACATCCAGCTAAGAAGTTATTAATAATCTCCTTTAATGAAGAGGATGGTTAAGCTCATACATTATCAATTTTAGACCTTGCTTCCTTAACAAAAGACTTTGTAGCTATTTACAGAACAATCCTTAATAGTCTCCCTCTTTTGTGATAATATTTTATTCTTATACAGATGTTGAAACTAGATCTCTATTACAGGTAAAGTCACCTATTCTGTGATCACTCATCCAAAGAGGGGAAGAATGAATGACAGCTCAATCCACAGCTCACCACCCTCTGCTTGCTGTAATGCAAAGATGTTAAGGACAGTTGATCTCCAGACTTTCTCAATCCTCTCTTGCCCTGGATTCTCCCTGACAAACCTTACCTCCTCTTTTTCCCTTAACGTGCATTCAGTCCACGCATACAGACAGTTAATAACACACAGCCCACAAGATGGCACATCACCTCCAGTTGCCTTCAGATGGCATGCAAAGAAGCAAATCTTTCCTCTGACTTTATACTCTCCCTTTCTAATACTCCTAGTCTGCATGCTCTCTCTCTCTCTCTCTCTCTCTCTCTCTCTCTCTCTCTCTCTCTCACACACACACACACACACTTCCTAGAGAATGAATTCCCTTTGTACTAAATTGCATAAAGTGATTCAACAAATTGGAAACATCTAACTTAAAATGTTCCGTGGTGTCATTCTGAAAGGGTTGTTTGCCCTGTAGAGGAGCTTTTGATTTCTTCTACATGCCAGCCAATCTTTGAAAATTTTACAACTTTATACAATAAAGTCTGTGTCTTCCCATGAATGTTTTTTCAAGATAGAGCATGGAGAGATATTAGTATTTATTCAACACAGCACCACACAGGAGCATACAAGATCACATCCAACTCTGTCTGACTCCAAGACACTGATGCTGATATTGATAACCAAGAACTTGTCCTTAGGGATGAGGACAGGAGAAAGAGGAGAGGTGGGAAGAGATGGGGAGTGGACATGGAAGTATAAAGAAAGGAAGGTTAACTGGGAGAGGTATATTTGGAAAAATAAACACAAAACCAGAAGTAAGTGTCTCCAGTACAACTGGTTTTGTGGACCTCAAGACAACTGAAAATAAAAAACAGACACTATTGCACATGCCAGCAAGAATTTGCTGAAGGGACCCTGATATAGCAGTCTCTTGTTAGGCTAAGCCAGTGCCTGGCAAACACAGAAGTGGATACTCACAGTCAGCTATTGGATGGAACACAGGGTCCCCAATGGAGGAGCTAGAGAAAGTACCCAAGGAACTGAAGGGGTCTGCAACCCTGTAGGTGNAACAACAATATGAACTAACCAGTACCCCAGAGCTCGTGTCTCTAGCTGCATATGTAGCAGAAGATGGCCTAATCGGCCATCATTGGGAAGAGAGGCCCCTTGGCCTTGCAAACTGTATATGCCTCAGTACAGGGGATTTCCAGGGCCAAGAAGTGGGAGTCGGTGGGTAGGGGAGCAGGGGCTAGGGGAGGATATAGGGAACTTTTAGGATGGCATTTTAAATGTAAATAAAGAAAATATCTAAGAAAAAAGAAAAGAAAAGAAAGATCAAGTGGTCTTAGAAACCATTCTAGAAACATCATTGCCATGTTGGTAAGAATGGAGTTAACAATCATCAGTTGCCAACTGTCTATGAAGAAATCATGGAGTCTTTACAGACATTATTTCTGCTATGAATATACATAAACGTGAGGAGAAATATTGATAAAGCTATAAAACCTGGAGAATAAGAGCTTCTAACATATAGGATCTTTATACTTCTGTTGAACTAATGACCCTGTAAACCCTTCAGTAATAAATATCCTCATCTGATACAAGCAAGAACTATATAGGTCAGCCATCCTTCTTGAGCATACCCATAAAAGTCTCATCAGAGTGGCATCATGTGGGACTGGGTACTTGGTTCCACTAGGAAACATAGGACCAAAGATTTAGAAGTTGGGGGCCCAAAGAGTCTAACTGATTAGTTAAAAGTAAGTATCTCATGAATAAGTAGGAAATCTTTGATTTTCTTCAAGCATCATATCTGGTTCATCCTCACTCCAGAGTCCAGGAAATCTTGGAGGTTAAGTGTACTCATGGGATACCTGATCTGCCCATAGCCATGGGAAAATCTATTTCCCCATTGGAAAACATCAGTTTAGTGCTAGTTACAATTCAGATCATATGTATGGGAAACAAAAGATCCTAATGCAGGAGAAAAAGGGTATTTCTGCAGCTTAATTTGAGAGCAAAATGGTTACTGTTTTAATTAATTCTTATTAATAACATAGTCTCGGTCAGAACTACCATTATCCAATTTGCATATATCTTCAGGAATGAAAAGTTTTTATCCAAATTCCTTATTCACAGAGTTTGACAACTCTCTAGGAGTTAGCACATCCTTCAATTGATTTTTCTACCTTTCTCCTGATTCACTAAAGAATGTTCTTCTAAGTCCTCTTTACTGTTTGTGTCATAACGTTTCCCAAAGACAACGGGCATATATTTTCCTGAATATTCATGAAGTTATGGAACTTATGATAAGAATTAAGAGTAGTCTAAAGATATGCATTGTGCTACATACAAAAGTACTTCGTGATGAGAAGCCAGAACACCTCACCCTGGAAGATTACAATGAATAGCAGAAAGAACCCATTACAACTTTGTGCTTCAACTGAATATATTATGTCCTGAGGCTCTTGTCACTTATGCTAAAGAGAAAGCTTTCCAATTTTCTCAGAACTAAGGTTGGTATCTAGCCAAAAATACTTATTGAGTAGGGGCAAGTTATAAAGAAAAAAATTTACACAAGATCAAAAACCTACAAAATGGCAGAAGTGGACTTGCAACTCTAGAATTCTATGTGAATGCTGTACTTGCAGGTCAGTGAAAACTAACAGTGATTCTGATACATAGGGGATCAATTTTTCTTTTTTTTTTTTTTTTTTGCATGTATTTTTTATCTACTATTATTTTCTTTATTTACATTTCAAATGCTATCCTGAAAGTTCCCTATACCCCACCCCCGCCCCTGCTCCCCTACCCACCCACTCCCACTACTTGGCCCTGGCCTTCCCTTGTGCTGGGTCATATAAAGTTTACAAGACCAAGGGGCCTCTCTTCCCAATGATGGCTGATTAGGCCATCTTCTGCT
>NC_034608.1:10226113-10235676 GCF_900095145.1 Mus pahari | reverse complement strand
GTTCAGATCTGCCTCCTTGCTGAAGATGTAGGCCCAAAACAGAGCCTGTCCCAGAAGATGTGTTGCCTCTGCAGTTTATTCACTCACCTGCACAGACTAGCCACTGAGGGACCCTGGACACAATATGACTCTCTCACCTGTTCTGGTAGACAAAGCCCTCACAGGTGGCCATCTTTCCTCTGGCAAGGAAGGTGCCCAAATTTCTGGAGTCTGTAACAGGGTCTGTCCCAGAAGCTAGGTTGCTTCTGTTTGTCCTGAAGCTGTGTAGCTTCTGCGGTCCACACTCTTGCTAGAGCAGACTGGTGCCCAAGCGAACTGGAGCAAAGATGGCTCTCCTGGCTCAGGCCTTGAGACTCCTCCCGGGTGGACACCACTCCATGGGCAGGAAAGGTGCCAGGTGACTGGAGCCAGAAACGGGACCCCTCCCAGAAGCTGTGTCACTTCTGCAGACTGCCCTCTCCCTGGCAGTGCACAGGAGCAAAGATGGCTCTCCTACCAGTTCCAGCCTTGAGACTGCTCCCAGGAAGACACCCCTCCTTGGGCGGGAAAGGTGCTGGATGACTGGAACTAGAAACAGGATCGGGTTCAGGCCGGGAGACTCCTCCCGGGCAGACACCCCTCCTCAGGCAGGAAAGGTGCTGAATGACTGGAAACAGAAATGGGATCCTTCCCAGAAGCTGTGTTGCTTCTCCAGCAGAGCACCAGAGCAAAGATCAATTTTTCTATTTTTACGTGGAACATTTTATGTGGAACACAAAAACAAGCAGATATTGCAATGGATATGTACTTCTACTTTCTGCCTGTAGAACCTGCTGAGAGTATGCACCCACTAATATTAGATAGACTAACACTCAAATCATGGATTCCCCATTAATTAGTAGAGATCATGGCTAAAGGACTGTCTGTCTGAGGTAGGGATTGTTTAATATCTATGCTTCATTGTCACAAAGCATAAGAATATCAGGTACTCAAATATCGTGAGTACTTAAGAATTTAAGAGTAGAGTAACTGTATATGAGGCATGTGAATCTATTGTATTGGTCTGCTGTGATTGCCAATGCAAAATATCACAAACAGACAGATCATATCTTCCCTCATTCAAACCAATGGATTCCTTGTCATTTCTCAAACATCCAAAGCACAATCTTCTTTAAGGACATTTACATTTCATCACTGTTGTCCCCAAACACTACTCCTCAGGGTTATCTGGTCATACTTATTCATCCCTTTCTCTTCAGATGCCAAGAATCCCATTGTGGTGATTTGATGGTGACATGCTTGAACACTGCAACATCTTGCAGAACCTTTGAAAGGTAGTATCTTCATTCATTCATGAGTTAATATTTTCCAAACTGTTTCTGTCTACTCTACATTTTTATAACTTATATTTATACTTCAATTTTTTAATATTCTGTCCCAAGACAAATGGACTACCAAATAACATGCTAGGCCCCTGTTTTGTTTTGTTTTTTAAAAGATTTATTTGTTATTATATCTAAGTACACTGTAGCTGTCTTCAGATGCACCAGAAGAGGGCACCAGATCTCATTGTGGATGGCTGTGAGCCACCATGTGGTTGCTGGGATTTGAACTCAGGACCTTCGGAAGAACAGTAGGTGCTCTTAACCACTGAGGCATCTCTCCAGCCCTCACCTGTTGTTTTGAATGAGTATACCATGCTTTTCCCCATTGGAATAAGGATTTTGTAACATGGTATAGATAAAGCAATTAGGCAGATACATGACATTTGCTGAGTTATCATTCAGAAAAACTGTTGGGTTTCATGCCTACCTTACTACTTCTATGCTAGAATTTCGTCTGACTGGAATTTTCACAGCTTTTTTTTTTTTTTTTTTTTTTTTTTTTTTTTCTCTATAAAAATCACTGTGAGTTTGTATATGTACCTTTACATAGCTGGGTGGGTAGGTAAAGAGGATGGTAATGGGAAGAGTTGAGGGAGAGTTTGAAAAAGAAAAGGAAATTTGTAAAGGAAAAATGTTAAATAAANTATGCTAGAATTTCGTCTGACTGGAATTTTCACATTTTTTTTTTTTTTTTTTTTTTTTTTTTTGGACACTATCACAATCACTGTGAGTTTGTATGTGTACCTTCACAAAGCTGGGTGGGTAGGTAAAGAGGATGGTAATGGGAAGAGTTGAGGGAGAGTTTGAAAAAGAAAAGGAAATTTGTAAAGGAAAAATGTTAAATAAATAAGCAAAAAACTTGACTTGCTTGAATACATTGTAAGATAGCTCTCATGTACGTTCTTGCCAAAGAAAACCAGTAATTACTTTAAAAATCTTTTCCAATGATAGCCTTGGTAACTATGTGTGTTTTTACAAACTAGTACTTTCAATTAATGTATATAATTCTGAGGAGTATGTGGAATTTTAGGCATTACTTGCAACAATATATGAAACCAGTTATTAATCCTGGGTGTATCATTAAAGAAAAGTGTGTTCTGTGACAAATGGCTAAAATGGTTACCAACTTCCTTGTGTTCACTGCATATCATGGCACCACCAACTGCTCACTGAATAAGCAAACATAAATTAATACAATTCAAATAGAATCTACTTAGCTCTATGGAAAACACTCTATCCTCAAGTCTGATAAATCTTATTTAACTCGCACTTCTGCCTCTGAGACAAATTATCATAAATAAACCTCTGTAGTAAGAACTCTTGTTACTGTTGTCATTTTATCTAAACACAATTAATATACTTGTGTGATCTACAATGCTTTGTGCTTTGTTTTTCTGATGTGGGAAATAGAGGTTAAAATAGAACCATAGTCAAAAGATTGCAGAGTTTTTATGACTCAGGGTATGTGTGGCAATGAAAACAATCCCTGGCACAGAACATGATATAGAAGTATTCACCTACTGCTTCTGCTATTATCAATGCAGCTAACAGTCAATGGAGACATTATCATTCAAACCACGACACTGTAAGAAAAGCAGTAATGTGAATGAATTTACTGATGGAGATGCTATGGTATAAAAAGTTAAGTACTAGTCTTACGACTTAATAAAATCTGGGTTAGTATTTCACACTCCTTGTTACCTGACTCCACTGTATTCTTAATTTCCAAAATATACTAATTCTTTGTACATTGTGTTCTGCTTGTTTTGGGCTAGAGAGTGAACCAAGATTGGCTTGAGGCTTCCCTCTGGGAAACCTCAAATGTGTGAAAACCAACCACCATTTCTTGTGTGTTTATATGTGAATACTGTCTGCAACTATCATGTTTAATGGTCAGCTTGACTGGATATAAAATTGTTGGTGCCCATGTTATTCATATATGACAAATAATGTCATGTTTTCTCCATTATTTTCTCTTGAGATATGTAAAGCCAAGATGATAATTATACTTCAGCTAAATGTCCAAGTGATGAATGAATGAATGAATAAGAATTTTTGGTACATTTACATGATGGAATACCACTGATTCATTAAAAATCATAAAGCCATGTCATGGACAGTAACATAAAATGACCTGAAAGATATTATGTTAAGCAAAACAATAGAGTGATATAAATACAAATATTATACCATTTCACCCACATAGAAACTAAAAACATCGATCTTATATAATGATAATATACTAGTGCTCATTACAGACCAGCAATGGAGGATGGAAGGGGCATGGAGAAGTTGACTGGCAAATGCAATGTTACACTTAGATAGAAGGAATAAATCCTGTTATTCATGGCATAGTGGGTGGCTATAGTTTAAATAGTGATTAATGTGCCACTGTAATTAGTTAGAAGCGAGGCGTTCTTTTGACAGATGTTAGGATACCTGAAGGAATCTGATTGCCTTGATTGTGTCATTTTGCTTGGATAGCAATCGGCTTCACAACTGCGTCTATTTTTCTGGTTAGAAGGCGTATCTTCATCATATATTGATTTGAGATTTGTCTTATAGTGGGAAAGTTTTCTTGACCTATAACATGAAATTCTTTTCTAGAATCTGCAATTACTCCTATGTTGTTTCATTTCTGCTGCCTTCTATGCTAATCCATGTTGCTTTTTTCTTCCCAACACCATCATTTCACTTGTGTAAAACAGCATTCTTCATAATAAAAGGTCTAATTTATTTTTATATTCTGCCTTCCTCTACCTTTCCATGTCTCCCTTTTCCCTCTCCCCTCTTTTTCCTCTCCTGTCTCTCTCCTCTCTCACTCTCACTCTCTTGCTCTTGATATCTTTATCTTTGTCTCACTTTCTCTTGCTCACTCTCCCTCTTGCTCTTTATCCCTCTCTAGTCCTTTTCTTTCACCTTTCTCTCATCTGTCTCTTTTCTTTTATCTCTGTCTCTCTCCCTCTCTCATCTCCTCCTTGTTCTCCATACCTAGTTTGAGCCTCAAAAATGAAAAATATAATTTCTTAAAAGTGACTCGTACTACAAAACAGATAAAAAATCTAACTGGCAATCAATAAAGAAGAGCAAAAAGAATAATGGCAATTGAAGGACTGGATACAAGGGGATAACCACCCAAATCACTCAATTAAATAAAATAAAGAACAAAAATTTAGTGGGAATAATGAAGCAATACTATTTAAAAGGTGAAATATCCACTGATAGATTGCTCTTTGTGCTGCAGAATGCAACAGAACTGCCTTTGTCTCCAGCTCCAGGAGATAGAATGCCTCTGGCTTCCATGGACACCTGCACTCACGTTCACATGTATACACACACACACACACACACACACACACACACACACAAATATAAATACACACACAAACATTATGGAATAATAAAATGTAAGTTTTAGAAGAAAAAACAAAAAACAGAACTATAAATCACATTCCCAGATGAACATAAGCAGAAAAAAATTACAAAAATATACTTGAAAATCGAACTCAGCTGCAAATTAAGAAGATTGGACCCACTAATAAATGTGGCTCTCAACCCTCATCGAAGAAACTTATTTTTACAACAGACAGAGTCCACTACAAAAAGTCATAACTTGTCAAAATAGTAATAATAACTAATCACCAAATGCCCAGCCCCAGTGGATAGATACATCTACAACACAACTCCCAAAGCTAAGACTCAGGAAACTTTGTAGAAGGGGGAACAGAAAGATTATATAAGAGTCAGAGGACAGTTCATCTGCTGTGAGATTGAGTATCCTAGAAACACCAGATAAGCTTCACCCATGATATCTCACCAATATGCCTGCCTAAACAAGACCTGAACAAGGACAGCAGAATGGACAAACTAACATAGGAGGGGAAATCTCAGAGGACCCCACATTTAGAAAAAGAACTTTATGCAACTAATGACTTAAGAAAGGGAGAATTAGCTTTTCCCAAAGATGAGCTTTCTAGTAGGTTATCAGCAATACAAAGTTGTCAGCCTGATCATTTACACACAAGCAACAATTACATACTCATCAGGTTGTATTTATATATCTATGTATTTGTATATAAATATAAATATATATGTAAATATATTCATTTTATATATGTAAATATGTACAACACAATAGTATAGCAAAAAATGCCATCAAGTTTAGATAGATGATTGATTGATAGAGAGATAGATAGATAGATAGATAGATAGATAGATAGATAGATAGATAGACAGAAGGAGTTTGAGGACTGGAAGGAGAAGGATGGAAGTGACATATTCAATTAAAATTAATAAATTTCAGGGTCTGATTATTTGTTGCTTTAAGAGACTTAATTTTAACTGTACTGAGACTTAGATGTAGAAGTTCTCAGCAGGCACAGACTAATTCTCTTAGTAATTTGTTTCTAGTATTTCTTTGGCCTTCATAAGTCTCTTGGTTAAAAGTTGTGCATATTCCACAGCCTTCTCCTTATTTTCCTTAGTGTGTTGTTTCTTCAAGGCAGTATGTTAGAATCTGCATGGCAGGACACATGAGGTAACATCTTCATTAAAATAATAGTTCATGTTAGGCTGTGGGTCTCTGCATCTTCCTTCATCTGCTGCTGGATGAAGTCCCTCAGGAGACAGTTATGCTCGTTTCCTGTCTTCAAGCATAGCATAGTATGACTTATAATATCAGGGGTTGGCTCTATCACATAGGATGTGTCTCAAGTTGGAGCAGCCATTGTTTGGCTGTTCTCTCAGTCTCTGCTTAGTCTTTATCTCTGCACTGACAGGCTGACTCCATGACAGTCTTCAAATTGACAGTTCGGGAAACTAGGCCTTAATCTGTTTTTAAGAACTGAACAAGTTCAGGCAAGGCAAGTAAGTTACTGGGGGAAAAAAAAAAAAAGGCCTCCGGCAGCCAATCAGAAACTACCCTGCTATCAGAAGCTGCCCTGCCACCTGGACTGAGGCAAGGGAAATGAGTTTCAAGTCTTCCCCAGCAACAGTTTCCAGCTCCCCAAGCCCAGCAATAGTTCTGGAATGTCCCTAGAGATAGATAGAGCCAACAGATTAAGATAAAGGTCATCAAACCCTCCCCAGAATTCCCCTAATGTGCTTTGGGCTTGCTATCTCACTGGGGTGCTTCCATCTTGGTAGATGGTAGAGCCCAGTGTGCTAGATTTCTGTAGAATAAAATGTTCTTTGATTTTTCCATACTATTTAAGTCTGGGATATCATTCTTCAGAGAATCATGGATCTTTACAGCATGTCTTGTAGGCAAGACAAATTTGGGGTTGAAAGTTTTGTGGGTGAATTGATCTCCTCCTCCTCCTCCTCCTCCTCCTCCTCCTCCTCCTCCTTCTCCTCCTCCTCTGCAATTCCTGCCTGGCTACAGGAGGTGGCCACTTCAGGATCTATATCCCCCTCTGGTAGGCATTTCAGCTAGCTTCACCCCCATTGGCTCCCTGTATCCTCCCCAGACCCAGGCTTCAAGCTAATTGCCAGAGATGCCAACAACCAACGCAGAGACTCACAGCCAAACATCAGGCAGAGCTCTGGGTGTCTAGTTGAGGGGTGAGAAGAGAAGTGAGCAAATCAGAGAGATCAACACCATAAGAAGGCATGCACACACAATCAACCTGGGACCATGGTGTTCACAAAGCCTAGGCCAATGACCAGTAACCATGTTAGAGCTGGAACTATGTCCCCTACACATTTGTAGCAAATGTGCAACTTGGTCTTCATATGTGTTCTTATAACAAATTGATCAGGAGCTGTCTCAGTCTCTGCTGCCTGCCATTGGATCCCCTTCCCTCTACCTGGACTGCCTGGTTGGGCCTTGGTGGGAAAGGATGTGCCTCGTCCTGCTGGACCTAGATGTCCCAGTGTGGGGTGATACCAAAGAGGTCTCCCCTTCTCTGAGGAGAAGGGGGTCAGTGGGGGAGAGGTATTTGTAAGGGTGAGACTGGGAGAAGAGAAGGTAGGGGGCTGTAAAGTGTATTAAAAATGAATTATTAGGAGATAAAGGTAGCTCGTATACAGTGATCATGTAGTGGGAGCTACCTCTGTCTACTGCTTAACAAAATACTCTCTGTTTAAAGAATGGAAGAACAACATAGGCTGGACTGACCCCCCAGTTCTCCCAAAGACCAACCAAGGAGTGTACCTGGAGGGATCCATGGCTCCAGGTACAAATGTAGCAAAGGATGCCCTTGCCTGACAGAAAAAGGAGGTGAGGCTCTTGGTCCTGGGGAGGTTTGATGCCCCAGTGTAGGGGGATGATGGAATGGTGAGGCAGCAGAGTGTGGAGTGGGTGGGGGAACATTCTCATAAGGGCAAAGAGGAGGTGGGAGGGTGGATGTGGGATAGGGGGATTTGTGGAGGGTTAACTCAAAATTGGGCTATCATGGGATGGGGGTTGGTGGAAGGGTTAACCCAAAAGTGGGATATCATGGGATGGGGGTTGGTGGAAAGGGTAACCTGGAAGTGGGATATCATTTTAGATGTAAGTGAATGGAATAATTAATAAAAGTGAATATTAAAGAAGGAATGGGCTCCACTCTTAGGAGAAGGAGGAAGAATTTCCTAAACCTACTACAATCAGGCTAGAACCGCTGAGAGGTGTTGAAGAAAAAGAGGGACAATACCCTGAAGAGAAATAAGACAAATGTCTGGGAGAGACTCAACAGCTAAATTATTGGCTATACAAAGATGATGACTGGGAGTTCAGATCCTCAATTCTTATACAACAAAAATGCTAAGGAAAAATTGTGGATCACTGGTATTCCCAGTGCTAAATTGGTGGTGAGCACTGAGTCAAGTGATAGACTTTGATATATATATAATATCAAGTAATTTATATCAATAATTTGATTATATATATCCTAAAATAGAATTAATCATGTGTCACCACTACTCTTCATCAAAGAAGTGTCTTTTCATACAGCAAATGGAGACCATCACAGAAAACCACAACTGAGCACAATACAGACATCAGCTGAGCACAATAGAGACATCAGCAGCCACAATGGGGATCCCAGCCTGGTGAAAATATCTACATCACAGCCCTTCATCTACAGCTCAGAGAACATTGTGGTAGTGAGGCAGAAAGACTGTAAAGCCAAAGGACCAGGAACTCTACTGTGAGACTTTCTCCTAGAAAAGGCTGTGATGCAATCAATGGCGGTATCAATCAGTGTGCTAATGAGGAAGGAGAAGCTCTCACAGGGACAGCAGCTGTGAACAAAAATTTACAAGCAGGCAACTGATGACTACTGAGAGAAGGAAAACCTAGCCTTTCTCAGAGATTTGTTTTAAAATATAAGGTTAAGGGTGAGCAAAGAGAGCACCCGATGTTGACCTCTAGCCTCTGCACATAGATATGCACACCACACACACACACACACACACACACACACACACACACACACACAAATTAAGTAAGACAAGCAGAACACAGCTCAAGCTTCACAGATCATTGGTATCGAGAGGAAGCTGAAGCCTCATCCTAAAATTATGCCAGGCAGTCAAGGTGACAACCACACTGGCAGTATTGCCTGCAGACAAACCTACAGCTAGCTCTTTTGGACCTCAAATCCAGTTGCAGGATTTTGGTGAGATAGTAATCCCTCTGGTAGATGGATAGGCTGTTGACAGAAATCTTATTTTGTTGTTCTGTAAAATTCAAGGACTATCTCCTAGTGGTACCTTCAAAGGGAATCTTTTGTTTAAAACTCAACTGGTTTGGGAACCAGAGACAGAGATCTACGAATCAGGGTGCCTGTGTTTAGTCTGATACAGCCATAGGAGGAGACAGAAACCTGGGTCACAGTTGTAGAGAGTGGGAGGGCTGGATGTTGTCAAGCCAATAATGAGCAGGTAGTAGGAGTTCCACTTAAGTGATGGGGTATACAGAGAAAGGTAGCCACACACCTCTTGGCCAGGAGATTTCACTAAATGACAGTAATTCTGGATTTGTCTAGCTCTGTGCCTAAAGTCAGCTGGTGGATCAACCTCTGGAGCAGTGTTTATCTGCTATACACGGCTGCAGAATAGGAAACCCTGAAGGTCAGCTCTGATAACAATAGCTGCATCCCTCCATCAAGGATATCCAGACGCTAATAAGGACACATGCTCCACTATGTTCATAGCAGCCTTATTTATAATAGCCAGAAGCTGGAAAGAACCCAGATGTCCCTCAATAGAGGAATG
>NC_034608.1:10214521-10225488 GCF_900095145.1 Mus pahari | reverse complement strand
CCCTTGGTCTTGCAAACTTTATATGACCCAGCACAAGGCAAGGCCTGGGCCAAGTAGTGGGAGTGGGTGGGTAGGGGAGCAGAGGTGGGGGGAGGGTATAGGAAACTTTCGGGATAGCATTTGAAATGTAAATAAAGAAAATAATAATAATAATAATAATAAAATGTTGATAAAACATATGCTCAAATGAGTTTAAATGTAAAATTTTCTTCTAAGGTGGGATATTTGGAAGCAGGAATAAAGACCAAATGGCTTTCCTGGTAAAAAAAAAAAAAAAAAAAAAAAAAGGATATCCAGAAGCAAAGGAATTCGAGCAATTATAATAACATGGTCTCCATCTATGTGGGTATCAGTGTGGTTACTTCTCACATTCCCAACATACTCAGAAGAAACATCCCCTAATTTAAACATAACCACCCCACAAAGTACTGTCAAGAGTCTGTAAAACGAATCCAGAGACAACAAAGCTCATTTTGGCCAGTAGAAGGCACTGTGGCACAAAGAAGAGGCAATACAGCCAAGGCATGTCTGTAATAAAATAAATAGGTTCAGCAACCAGCCTAAACTACTCAACAGACCAAAGCACACAAGTTCAACTGTCCTTCGTCCTGTCTAATTAACTCAGTCTCCAATCTTTAAGGGCTTGGACAGAAGCTGTGAGAACACTTCTTTACTCTTTTATTCTTTTTGGATTTTTTTATTGGATATTTTATATATTTGCATTTCAAATGTTATTCCCTTTCCTGGTTCCCTGCCCCAGGAAACCCCCATCCATCTTCCCTCCCCTTTTCTTTTTTTCCTTTACATCCTATTGCTTCCCCATCTCCCATTCCCCCCACATACACACACAGTCCCTTCCCCCAAACCCCCTCTCCTTCTCATCTGAGATGGTGGAGGCCCCCCTAGTTATCTCCTCCCCTACCCTGGCACATCAAGTCTCTGCAGAGCTAGGCCTGAATCCTCTCCCACTGAGGCCAGACAAGGCAGCCCAGTTAGGGGAATATATTCCACAGACAGGGACAGCCCCTGTTCCAGTTGTTGTGGCACTCACATGAAGACAAGCTGCACATTGGCTACATCTTGCAGAGGGCCTAGGTCCAGACTATGTATGCTCTTTGGTTGGTGGTTCTGTCACTGAGAGCCCCCAGAGTCCAGGTTAGTTGATTCTGCTGGTGTTCCTGTGAAGTCTCTATCCCCTTCGGGACTCTCAATCCTTTCCTCAATTCTTCCATGACAGACCCCAAGCTCTAGCCAATATTTAACTGTGGGTCTCTCAATCTGTTTCTGTCAGCTGCTGGGTGGAGCCTCTCAGAAGACAGCCATGCTAGACTCCTATCTGCAAGCAGAGTAGAGTATCATTAGTAGCGTCAGGGATTGGTGCTTGCCCATGGGATGGGTCTCAAGTTGGGCTGGTAATTGGTTGGCAATTCCCTCAGTTTCTGCTCTGTCTCCATACTGAATTTCTTGTAGAGAGGATAAGTTTTGGGTTGAAAGTTTCTTTCTTTTCATTTTAGTGCATCTCTGATGCTTCCACTTGTCATCCTACCCAAGAAAAGAGCAGGCCTCCCAGGGACATCAACCAAACAAGAGACAATGAGACAAGACACAAACTCTCAAATCAAGGCAGGTCAAGGTAACCACGTAAGAGGAAAAGAGTTCCAAGAACAAGCAAAAGAGTCAGAGACACCTCCACTTCCATCATCTGGAGTCCCAAAACAGCATTAAGCTACACTGCCATAACATATATGCAGAGGGCCTAGTGCCGACCCATACAGGCTCTGTGATTGCTGCGTCAAACTCTGTACGCCCTATTTGATTGATCCCATAGGGCTATATTCTCATGGTGTCCTCAAACCCTTTGGCTACTATACTCCCTCCTCCCCCTCTTTGGTGGGGTTCCCCTGGCTCCACCTAATGTTTAGCTGTGTGTCTCTGCATCTTCTCCCATCAGTTGCTGGATGAAACCTCTCTGATGGCAATTGGCTTGGGCACCTGGATGATGAATAAAGCAGAATATAATTAATAATTATTTAATTTATTCTCCTATTTTTTTTTTGCCAGTGGTATCTGGTTCTACCCTGGTCTTGGGGCCATCCAGCTTCTGTTTCCTGGCCATCCAGGCAGTGTCAGGAATAGGTTTCCTCTGGTAGCATGGGCTTCATGTTAGACCAATCATTGGTTGGCCACACCCACAAGTTTTACACCACCATTGCCTCAGCACATCTTGTAGGCAGGACAGTGGTGGTGGGTCAAAGGTCTGTGGGTGGGTTGGTGCCCCAGTTCCACAGCATTCTCCACTGTACCCATGAATAATTTTAGTACAATATTCACTTTATTGTATTTTAAGTTTATACCTTTTATTTTTATGTAATTTTTATTAAAAAGTTATAGTTATTTACTTCTAACTTTGTTTGCAAGTATTTTTAGAATTTATATTGATTTATGTGTATGCATGTTTGGTCTGCACGCTGCCTCTGTACCGTGTGCCTGCAGAGGCCAGAAGAAAGCATCAGATCCCCACGAATGGAGTTACAAATGGTTGGGAGTCATTATGTGAGTGCTAGGAACTGAACCTAGTTCCTTTGCCAGAACAACAAATGCTCTCAACCACTGAGTCATCTCTCCAGTACTCTAACTCTTCTCTACCTCACTGGGAAACTTTTCAAGTCTGGCCACCACTGCTCAGATTTCTCAGAATTCCCTGTTGCCAAACCCTGCCAAAATAGCCCATTAAACTCTACCTATATAGACATGGGCTGGACCTAGCCTCCACCCCCGCACATGTGTAGCAGATGTAAGGGTGGAGGATGGATATGAAGGGACAGGGAGATGAGTGGGATTGAGGTGTATGATGTTAAAGTCACAAAAAAATTCAATAAAAAGTTTTGGGTTCAAAAAACAAAAGTAGAAAGAAAGCCTTTCCTGGCATGAATCTTAACAGTTCTCTATTATCCATTTTTACATCTCTCTGGGTTGGTGAACATTGTACATCAGACCCATCTATCTGTATACAACTCATCCATGTGTTTTTGGCCTTATCCAGATGACACAGCTGTTCTGGACTTCATGACTCCCCAGAAGTTATCGCCAATATCTTACATGAATGCATACCTCTCATAAGTTAATAAGCAACAATACTTTGCCTCTCCAGGTTGTTCACGCCATTGGACATGTGTAAAAATCTGTGACTCTGATGCCTGGGAGACTCAGCTGCTGTTTCTGGTCTGCACTGAAGAATTCTTTAGCCAATAGCTTACATATTCCTGTTTTATCTCTTTCTACCTTCCTTGGTGACTTAATATCCTTATGATTAGCCCCTATGCAAGCCTTGCTTCCTTGTACATTTAGATGATTGTCTGTCTTTCTATCTATCAATCTATCTATCTATCTATCTATCTATCTATCTATCTATCTATCTATATCTGTCTTTTTCTTCCTCAGTTTATTTTTCTCCATCTCCCTCTGTATTTCTCTGCTTCTCTATCTACCTCTTGTCTTTTGCTCACAAACAGAAAGGCAAATCTTCAAAGTGAGTGTAGCTCAATCCATTTGGGTCACTTGTTCTGATAGGAATGTTAAATAAGAGAACTGCCCGTCTTTGAAAATTCTCAATCTCCCTTTTTGAAGATGACCATGTGTACAAAAGATAAAATGCACATAAGACTCACTGACCTAGGCCAGGACACATGCCAAAAGACTTTAGGAAGCAATAGTAGTATCCAGAAATTTCCTTTTTCTTTGATGTAGGGTGCCATCCCTTAGATTCTGTCAGTAAATGGGACTGGGTAAAGACAGGCATCCACATTCAGGAAGTATTTCCCTTCTAAAAGACTGAGATGAAACCTTGAGGATATAACCCAGGGCTAGAACCCTCTAGCTTCCAAGAGCTAACACTAACAGTGACACACACACACACACACACACACACACACACACACACGAACAAGACTGAAGTAGAATATGAACATTAGCTAAGACTGAAACTGCTGAATTCAGTATAAAGCATCTATGTACAGCTTTCAAAAGGCAGACCCTTCTCAAAGAAGGACTCATGATCAGGCTTCTCTCTAGAGATCCTTGAGTAGTCAAACTGCCTCTCTTCTTTCATCTCAAGCTTCTCTGGGTAACAGGAAGGTCCTCATGAAGATATTTTGAATTTTCATGCTCAGAAAAGTCCAAGACTACCTGGTCTGGTGACTATCCACAGTGTTCTCTGAATTCATAGATGTGTGGCAGATCCTTTCACTGGGATCTTCTTATAGATTTTTTTCTCTTCTACTGATTAGGAGCAAGACTTTTTTTTTAATATTCTCATATGATTTATAATTAGATAAATATTGGAGTATAGAATTGCCTTTCTCATTCATTATTCTCTTATACTTCTGCATCACAGCAGCTGACTACTTTATCTCTTTGGCATTTGCCTTTTGTGTCTCTAGATAACATCACTTTCCTAGTGGTCACTGGTTCAATATTGAATACTCTAGCTCTTTTCCTTCTCTTAAATTTCTCATGAATAGCATGTCTTAAAATTACTTTCCATTCTCCTTGCTTTTTTATTCTTCCCATTTGAAATTTTGAATACTACTGATGTTTGAGAATGTTTTGGGAGGGGGCATTCTTGTTAGGTTGGTTGGTTTTTGAGACAGGGGCTGATATAGCCCAGACAGACCTCAAATCCACAAGAGTTATCATGAACTTCTGATCCTCTTGTCTCCAGCACCCAAGTTCTGAGATTACAGGGTTTCAAAGCCATGCCTAGTTTATGAAATGCTGAAGATAAAACCCAAGGGACTTCACATATTATGCAAGCACTCCACCAAATTAGCTTCATGCATATACCTACTACTACTGATACGTTAATTCTAACACCACAACAAGTTCTGCATCTCTACTTTGCCAAACATTTATAAATTCAAATTTCTCTTCACCTCATCAAATGAACAAATAACATAGAGTTGATTTTTAAGTCATATTTTCTGGTGTCTTTCTGTTATGGATTTGAACTTGTACATAATCAATTACACAGTTGTTATGCATTGAAGATCTACTTCTCATTTAGTCATGGCCTGTGAAGAGAAATCATTATCACTGTGGAAAAGCATGACTCCCTTTACAACCTGATCTTTATTTATTTATATTTTTACTTTTTTAAAAATATAATTTACTTGTGTTTGCTTATTCACTTTACATCCCTCCCATTGCCCCCTACCTGTCATCTCCTCCCATAATCTTTCCTCCCTCCTCCCTTTCCTTCTCCTCTGGACAAGTCAGGTCCCCCTGAGTTTTCCCCTGACCCTGGCAATTCAAGTCTCTGAGAGGCTAGGCACATCTTCTCGCACTGAGGCCAGATAGGGCAGGACATATGCCCAGATAGCTAGAACATATCCCACATACAGATAACAGCTTTCGGGACAGCCCCCATTCCAGTTGTTCAGGACCCATATGAAGGTCAAGCTGCACATCTGCTACATATAAGTGGGGAAGCCTAGGTCCAACCCATATATGTTCTATGGTTGGTGATTCAAATTTTGAGAGCCCCAAGGATCCAGGTTAGTTGACTCTGTTGATCTTCCTGTGGAATATATCCCCTTTGGGACCTACAATCCTTCCTCTTGTTGATGCTTGCACATGTTGTGGGTTTCAAGTTGGGCCAGTTACTAGTTGGCCATTCCTCTAGTTTCTGCTCCATCCCCCATAACTGCATTACTTATAGACAGGATAAATTTTTGGAGGAAAGTTTTGTGAGAGGGTTCATATCTCTATTGCTCCGCTGGGGTTCTGTCTAGATACAGAAGGTATCCTCTTCAGGGTCCATATCCCCATTGTAGTAGTGAGTCACAGCTAAGGTCACCTTCATTGATTCTTTGGTGCCTCCCTTGTCCCAGGCCATGTCTCCTCCTGGAGATGCCTCCACACACACATCAGTTGCAGATTTACATTCATTTTCATTGCCATCTAGCCATCTCTGCTGTCTTTCCTCACACCTGATCCTGAATCACCCAATATGTTCCCTCCAAGTTCCCTCCCTACATCTGCCTTTTATGACTATTTTATTCCATTTTCTAAGTAAAATGCAAGCTTTCTCACTTTGGCCTCTCTTCTTGTTTAGCTTCTTTGGGTCTGTACAGTGTAGCATGGTACCTGTATTTTATGGATAATATCCACTTATAAGTGAGTACATACCATGCATGTCCTTTGGGGACTGGGTTACCTCAGTCAGGATGATATTATCAAGTTCCATCTATTTATTTTCCTGCAAAATTCATGATATCTTGTATTTTAATAGCTGAACAGTATGACATTGTGTAGACATATCACATTTTCTTTATTCATTCTTCAGTTGAGGGTCATCTAGGTTGTTTCCAGTTTCTGGTTATTTTGAAGAAAACTTCTATGAATGGCGTTCCAGTTTCTGTCTGTGCCTGAAGCTGATCCTGTGCCATGGGACTCCATACCTAAAGAGCAGCAGGAGAGAGCTAACCTCCCAGGAGTACAGACAACCTGTGAGCACAGGTAAGATCACCACTGCTGCTTAGAGGGACCTGCCCTAAACCCTCAGGACACAAGAATGGAGAAGTGGCCTGGGACAGAATCCTTCCTGTTTCCTTATGTGCCTGGAGCTGGTCCTATGCACTACATACAAAAATACATCCAGAAGAGAGATGGTCTCCCAGGAGTGTCTGTACACATGGGAGTACAGGTAAGAATGTAACTTCTCTTCAACTTCATGGCCCAAGAGGGACCCACCCTGAGCCATCAGGACACAGGAACCAAGGAACAGATTCTGGGCACAGAATCCTTATAGATTCTGTCTGCATTCCAGAGCTGACCCTGTACCACAGCTCTTCATGTGTAACCTCATCCAGGAGAGAACTCGTCTCCCAGGATGACTGACAACTGACACACAGACTTGCAGAATGGACAAGTCACAGACAGGAGACATTAAGACCAGCTAACCCCAGAGATAACCAGATGGCAAAAGGCAAGCATAAGAACATAAGCAACGGATACCAAGGCTACCTGGCATCAACTGAACCCAGTTCTCCCACCACAGCAAACCCTGGCTACCCCAATACACCAAAAAAGTAATACTCTGATTTAAAATGACATCTCATGTTGATGATAGAGGACTTTAAGAAGGACATAAATAACTCCCTTAAAGAAATACAAGAGAATACAGGTAAACAGGGAGAAACACTTAAAGAGGAACAACAAAAATTCCTTAAAGTATTACAAGAAATCACAGCCAAAGACGTGAAGGAATTCACCAAAACCATCCAGGATCTAAAAATGGAAATAGAAACAATAAAGAAAACACAGATACAACCCTGGAGAGAGAAAACAAAGGAAAGAGTTCAGGAGTCATACATGTAAGAATCACCAACAGAATACAAGATATAGAAGAGAGAATATCAGGTGCAGATGATAACACAGAAACCATGAACAGAGCAGTCAACAAAAACGCAAAAAACAAAAATTTCCTAACCCCAAAACATCCAGAAAATCCAGGACATGATGAGAAGGCCAAACCAAGGGATAATGGGTATAGAAGAGAGCAAAGATTCCCAAATTAAAGGGCCAATAAATAGTTCAACAAAATTATACAAGAAAACATCCCTAACCTAAAGAAAGAGATGCCCATGATTATACAAGAAGCCTACAGAACTCCAAATAGATTGGACCAGAAAAGAAATCCCTCCCATCACATAATAGTCAAAACACCAAATGCACAAAACAAAGNAAGAATTTTAAAAGCAGTAAGGGAAAAAGGTCAAGTAACATATAAAGGCAGACCTATCAGAATTACAAAAGACTTCTCAACAGAGACTATGAAAACTAGAAGATCGTGGGATGTCATAAAGACCCTAAGAGAACACACATGTCAGCCCCAGCAAAACTCTCAGTTACCATAGATGCGGAAACCAAGATATTCCATGACAAAAAAATTTACACAATATCTTTCCACAAATACATCCATACAAAGGATAAAAGATGGAAAATGCCAACACAAGGAGGGAGACTACACCCTAGAAAACGCAAGGAAATAAATGTCTTTCAAAAAACTCAAAAGAAGATAGCCACACAAACATAAAAATAGCATCAAACGTAACAGGAAGTAACAAACACTACTTAATATCTCTTAACATCAATGGACTCAACTCACCAATAAAAAAGTCATAGACTAACAGATTGGATATGTAAACTGAACCCAGTACTTTGCTGCACACAGGAAAGGCACCTCAGTGTCAAACACAAACACTGTCTCAGAGTAAAGGGCTAGAAAACAATTTTCCAAGCAAATTGTCCTGAGAAACACACTGTAGTAGCCATTCTAATGCAGATAAAATCAACTTACAGCCAAAACATATCAAAAAAGATAAGGAGGGACCCT
Organism: Mus pahari; assembly: GCF_900095145.1. Taxonomy (NCBI): domain Eukaryota; kingdom Metazoa; phylum Chordata; class Mammalia; order Rodentia; family Muridae; genus Mus; species Mus pahari. The sequence continues at coordinate 10,217,093 of NC_034608.1, read as the reverse complement.
TTCATACTGATCAAAAGAAAAATCTACCAAGAAGAACTCTCAATTCTGAACATCTATGCTCCAAATGCACAGGCACCCACATTCATAAAAGAAACTTTACTAAAGCTCAAAGCACACATTGCACCTCACACAATAATACTGGGAGTCTTCAACACCCCACTCTTATTAATGGACAGATCATAGAAAAACAAACTAAACAGAGACACAGTGAACCTAACAGAAGTTCTAGACCAAATGGATTTCACAGATATCTATAGAACACATCATCATAAAACAAAAGTACCTTCCTCTCAGAACCTCATGGTACCTTCTCCAAGATCAACCATATAATCAGTCATAAAACAGGCCTCAACAGATTCAAGAAGATTGCAATAATCCCATCTGTCCTATCAAATCGTCATGGACTAAGGCAACAAAAACAACAGAAATTCCACATACACATGGAAGGTGAACAATGCCTTACTCAACAATAACTTGGTCAAGAAAGAATCAAAGAAAGAAATTTAAGACTTCTTAGATTAAATAAAAATGAAGGAAAAACATACCCAAACTTATGGGACACAATGAAAGCTGTACTAAGAGGAAAACCCATAGCTCTGAATGACTACAAAAAGAAAGTGGGGAGAGAATACTCTAGCTGCTTAACAGCACACCTGAAAGCTCTAGAACAAAATGGAGCAAATACACCCAAGAGGAGTAGATGGCAGGAAATAATCAAACTTGGGGCTGAAATCAACCAAGTAGAAACAAAAACAACTAGACAAAGAATCAAGAAAACCAGTAGCTGATTCTTTGAGAAAATCAACAAGATAGATATACCATTATCCAGGCTAACCAGAAGGTACAGAGACAGAATTCAAATTAACAAAGCCAGAAATGAAAAGGAAGCTATAACAACAGAAACTGAGGAAATTCAAAAACTCATCAGATCCTGCTACAAAAGACTATACTCAACACAATTGGAAAATCTCAATGAAATGGACAATTTTAAAGGCACATACCAAATTTCAAAGTTAAATCAGATCAGATAAACCATCTAAACAATCCCATAACCCCTAAAAGAAATAGAAGCAGTCATTAAGTCTCACAACCAAAAAAGCACAGGGTCTGATGGGTTTAGTACAGAATTCTATCAGACCTTCAAAGTAGACCTAATATCACTACTCTTCAAATTTTCGACAAATTATAAACAGAAAGAACACTATCAAGTTCACTCTATGAAGCTACAGTTATGCTGAAACCAAAACCTCAGAAAGACCTAACAAAAAAAAAAGAGAACTTCAGACCAATTTCCCTTATGAATATCGATGCAAAAATATTCAATAAAATTCTCACAAACTGAATCCAAGAACACATCAAAATGATCATTCACCACGATCAAGTAGGCTTCATCCCAGTTATGCAGAGATGGTTCAATGTATGGAAATCCATCAATGTAATCAACTACATAAACAAACTCAAAAAAAAATAATAAAACACATGATCATTTCATTAGATGCAGAAAAATCATTTGACAAAATTCAACTGCCCTTCATATTAAAAGTCTTGGAAAGATAAGGAAATCAAGGCCCATACCAAAACATAGTAAAAGCAAATTACAGTATTGACCCCTGCCACATGAACATGGACTCAGTTATTGCTGTTGGGAGCAGCTCGGACAGGGACCACACCAGGGCCTCAGGGGGCAGAGATGGCAACTCACAAGCAACTCCTCTCTGCCCTCAAGTCTCCAGTCCCATCCCTCTTCATACTCAAGCTATTCCACTTCTCTTTCTCTTTGATCTGATCACCACATACTCACGCATTGCAATGGCTTCTGCTGCAGACTGGTCACACAGTTGGCAGGCCTCTGGCTGACGTCCTTCATCCATGCTACATGGCATGGCAGCAAGTGAGTGTCTGGCCCAACTGAGCCATGCACTGGAGGACAAGCCTACGGGTGACATGATGTTCTATAGGTTTCTGTTTGTCTTCCTCTTCCCACAATGCACTGCCTGGATTTGATTTGATTTGATTTGATTTGATTTGATTTGATTTGATTTGATTTGATTTGATTTGATTTGGATTGATTTTTATGAGTCCTAGGTTTAAGACAGCTTTAACCACCAAACCAGGCATCCGGCTAGGATGAACGAAGGACTGCCATCTGCTCTGCCCCTGACTGATTTAAGAACAGCACCAACAAGGTATCTCTTTGCCCATTTCCAGAGGTATCTAATTTTTAATAACATTTATTTTTCTTTAATTGTGTGGAAGGAAGAAGGGGTCAGAAAACAATTTGCAGGAGCCTGTTCTCTCCTTCTACTACATGGATTCTCCTACTATGTGAAACTCAGGTCATCAAGTTTGGTGGCAAGCACTTTTACCCACTGAACCATCTCATTAGACCCTACAGTGTGATTTTCAAATACCACAATATTGCAGTAGGCATGATGGTAAGGCACTGTAATCCCAGCACTTAGGAGGCTATGGTAGAATCCTAAATCAGATAGAGGACTTATATCCAATATATACAAAGAGCTCAAGAAACTGGACTCCAAAAACTCAAATAAACCCATTAAAAAATGGGGTA
>NC_034608.1:10207469-10213366 GCF_900095145.1 Mus pahari | reverse complement strand
AAAAAAAAAAAGGAGGCTATGGTAGGAAACTCACCAGTTTAAGGAAAACCTTGCTTATATACCAAAACCTCATCTTTTTCTGAAATGTTATGAACCTTGCAAAATGCAGACACTGAGAGGGGCAGCTCAGTGTGAATGTATTTAAATTCCAAAAAGCTTGGGAATGGAGACCTAGACTTCAGTTTGTTTTGGGTTCTTATAAAAACTCTTCTGTCCAGCTCTAGATCAGATATTTTTCAGACAGCTTCAGGAACTACTGTCTTTGTTTCCTGGATGAGAAAAGACACAGATACAAACCTTGAACACACATATTCTTAGCTTGCTCCTTTTAGGAACCAAGTGGGTACTAATGTCAGGTGAACTCACATAGCAGCCAAAAAGAGCCAAGGTCTCCATAGGCATAAAGATTGTTGCCTGGGTTCTAAAGGTGAACATGGGACCTGGCATCCTGTCAACCCTCCACCCAACCAGGTGACATGTGATCATGCTGACAAGCTCACTTCATCTATTCCAATTACCTTGTTACATATAGCAACAATCCCATGGTGGTTGAGGTTCACATGGGCTCCTTCATGTTCTGGATGAATAGGAGACAGTTATAATGCCCACCAATTTGCACAGTGCCAGATATGGCACCTACTGTCTAGTGTTGAAAATTCCTCAGTATATTCTCTTCAAAATCCATCTTTGAATTCTGCCCAGTTGACTTCACCTTTTGGAAATTTTAAGAAGCTTTTGCTTCCCAGTAGAGTGTTCCAAGGTTGCTTTGTGTTGCTGTGGTATTTCCATGGCAAACCCCTTTTCTTCTATTAGAATAGATTTAGGGGTTAACTGTTCCCCTTTTGGGTGAAAATATGAGGCATTTGCTGTGTATTCTTCACTGTCAGATACAAATGGTGCTAGAAGGGGAAAGGGAGGAGCATGATTTGATTTGGTTCAGAGAAAAAGCAAAGTGGACACAGAGCAGTGGAATATCTGTGTTCTCAAAGTTTGGCCTTTGTTCAGCAATGAACATATAATTGTCTTAACGGTACCACTTTCACCTTCAAAGAAAAATCAAGAATTGATGGAGATTTCCCAACTGAGTAGTGTGACAATGACAAAAACAAAAACAAAAAACTATATCGACAGACTACTTTCACCCTTGTATGATTTTAATGGCTTCATTTTATACACATAGCACATAGAAAGTGGTGGTTGAATAATAACTCTCCATCTTAAATCCCACAACCCATAATCTATACCCTAAGTTATCTATAGTCAGAGCATCTTCAACTTGTATCTAAGAAAAAAGCTTTAAATTTAAACAAAATCTTGTAATGAAGATTCAACCTCTTCAGGAGGGAAAGTCCTTTCCAAAAAGAATTAGCATTTTTCTTCCTTCTCTCCGCAATCAATTATCTTCATTATTGTCATTGTTGTCATCATTATCACCAACATTATCCAATAAATCTCACCATTATATACAATATTTCCAAACTTGGTCTTTGTTGTAATTTGGGGTGAGTGAACACCATTTTTTTCCAAACATCTCCCCATCCTCTGTGCAATCCCAGTAGATCATATGTCTGTACCAGAAGGGAAAGGCGCAAGGAGCATAGTCTGTAAAAGGAAGAGTCAGTGGGAAGGGGAACACTTTCTTCTTTGCAGCATAGACACACCCACACCCCTCCCACACACACATTTGTAAAATCTTCTCTTTCCTAGTCCATGTAGCTTATGAAAATGAGATTGCTACTACCTTGCAATTCATTTCTACTTGATGTTCTACTGGAGTTTTCTTATCAAGATGATGGAATCAAAAACACCTCTAATACATCTTTAATTCTATGTGATTTTGATATTGTCAGGAATTACACACCTCAGGGACTTGGAAGACAATTCAGTATCTAAAGTCCTCACTGTGCAAGGATGAGGACCCAATTTCAGATACCTAAAATCCAATTAAAATCCAGGTATAGTATTACATGCCTCCAATCTCAACTCTAGGGGAGAATAAAGAGAAGTAAATCCCCTGGGCTTCCTGAACAGATAGTTTCACCAAACCAGCAACCTCCAAGTTTAATGAGAGATGCTGTCTCAAAAAATAAATAATAATAAAAAGGTAAAGAGTAATAGAAGGAGATATATGATATTGACTTCTGGCCTCACAGGTGTACACACACACACACACACACACACACACACACACACACACACACTTACAGCATATGCTCTCATTCAATAGCAACAAAGAAGTTGTGTGCCTCTTATTTTCACAACAGAATTTGCTCTGGATTCTGAGTTCCTGTCTATCACATCAAATGGTTCCCAAGACAATGGATGACCATCTGTGAGTCAAACACTTACCTGAAAGAGCACAGTATTTCCAGTAACCTTGGAAAGTCTTATTCAAAGAACACCACTTGTGTTTCAGATTGAAATTGATACAATCATAGAATATTTCACTTCTATACAAGAATGGAAAGACACATACACCATCTAAAAGAAAACAAAAATTCTTTATCTATCCCTGAGTGTGTTAGTAGAGTGTTTTTTAAATGAATTACTTCCGTAAGTGAGACATCTATGTCAACACCCACACAACACATTTCATAAAGAGGGTGGAAAGTATGTAATGTCAGAAGGATGGAAAGGAGAGCTATGGAATGCTATCAGACATGAAATGGCCATTTCAACTGTGATGAGCTGCCTAGGATCAAGCCAACATTCCAGTATGTATCTTTAATTGCCAAAATGAGTTAATTTTGGCAAATAATTAGTTACCAAGATGAAAAAATACATGTAATAAGGAAAGGAATGTTAGGAATGTGAGAAGTGGGATAAAGTGTTAGAGATGGATATGATCAAAATACATTGTTTAAATATGTGAAATTGACAAATATAAACCATTTTATATAACACATTTTAATTAAAATAGAATTATATCACATCCCTCTTATTTAAATGTATTAGATTTATATTTTTAAAAAAAACTATTCTATTTTAAACTTTTAAGTGAGTCCTTTCAGGAATAAAGAGATGGCTCAGTGGTTAAGAGCATGTATTGTTATTGCAGAGGTTCCACATTCAGTTCTGAGCATCCCAGTGTGGCAACTCACAATTTCCTATAACTCAGGCTCCAGGGAGGATCCTATACATGGGGTCTCCACAGGCATTTGCACTCATATGAGCATACCCAAATACATACACAACCACATACATAACTAAAAAATCTAAATGTAACTCCTTTAAAAAGGTGAGTTCTTCCTCATAATCCCTTACTTTAATGATCAAAGCCACTATTAGAGCTGTGAACACCATTGTGTAAAAACAGGCAAAGCCTGGGTCTTAGGGTTTCTATTGCTGTGAAGGAAAACCATGAACCTGGCACCTCCTATAAAGGAAAAAAATTCACTGGGCTTACAGTTTCTGAGGCTTAGTCCATTATTGTCATGGAGCCATAACTGCAGCATACAGGTAGACATGGTGCTGAAGGAGCTCAGAGTTCTACATTGGTTAGCAAGCAGCAGGAAGTGAACTGGCTTGAGCTTCTGAGGCCTCAAATCCCACCCTCTAGTGACCTCCTCCAACAAGGACACACCTACTACAACAAGGCCACATCTGCTAATAGTACCACTCTCTATGAACCTGGGGGGGGTATTTTTATTTAAACCACCGTAATCTAGATTCCACAAACATCAAAAATATTACTTATTTGACTCCAACTAGGTCGATACCATGTTTTTCATATTGAAACATATATAATATAGTCAGACAACTGATTACAAAAGAAAATATTTTTCTACTTCAATATCGTTTTGTTCACAATATCCCAAATTATTATTAGCCGATTTTCTACATAAATTTTTATATCTGGTATTCTTTACTAGAATAGCAAAAATTTTAAAGTATAAATTTTTAGTGCTAGTAAGAATTCATGGGGGCATATTTCACTCTTTTGCTATTTAAAAAGGACATATGCAATGTTTTGTGAAAAAAGAGAAAAAATACTAGAAACAAAATCACTAAGTTCATATTTTATGGAATCAGACGACAACACACAGGGACTGAAGAGATGGCTCAGTGGTTAAGAGCACTAGATGCTCTTCCTAAGGACTTGGATTTAGTTGTCAGTACCTATATGTTTGCTCACAACCATTTGTAACTTCAATTCCAGGGAATTTGATGCCTTCTTCTGGCTTCCATTGACAGTAGGCATTCATGTGGTTTACGAACATACAGACAGACAAAACACACATGCACATAAAATTAAAATAAAGAAAAATGTGGGAAGAGAAAGAACATATTAATAATGAAAGTTTTCTGATCAACTTACCTTCTGTCTCTGGATTTCTAATGAAAGACTCTGAAAAATCAAAATTTAAGTAAAGTTCATTTCACTCATAGATTTTAAAATCCAGAATCTTCTGGAAAATGACAGTAATAGACATGTTAATGTGAGAAAGAGCAGTATTGGCATGAGATAATGTCAAGCAAGAAACACCATGACCACAGCAACTCTTCTGAAGGAAAATCCTTAATTGGGACTGGCTTACAGTCTCAAACGTTTAGTCCATTATTATCATGATAGGAAGCATGGTAGCACATAGGCAGACGTGGTTGTACAGAAGGAGCTGAGAGTTCTACACCTTGATCCACAGACAGCAGAATATTGTGTATCACACTGGGTCTTCAACATAGGAGACCTCAAAAGCCACTCCCAGAGTGACACATTTCCTTCATCAAGGCTACATCTACTCCAATAATGCCACCCACTATGGGCCAAACATTCAAACACATGAGTCTATGGGAGACATATATATTCAAACCACCATAGATATCATACATGTTCTGTTTTCAGATCTAGTTTTATGCTCCTGAAATTATTTACTTTATAGAAATCCTACATCCTTTTTCATTGCTAGGGGTTGAACCCAGTACTTGTAGATGTGGCAAGACCCTCACTGAGGAAATGCTTGGCAGTCTCTCTACTTATCCTATACATTTTTTATATAAATTTTTATTAGAAATTTTCTTTATTTGCATTTCAAATGTTATGTCCTTTCCTAGTGTCCCTTTGAAAATCATCAAACATCCCCCCCTGCTACCCAACCCACCCACTCCAAATCCTGGCCATAAAATTCCCCTATACTATAAAACCTTCACAGGACCTAGGGACACTCCTCCCATTGATGACTGACTAGGTCAATCTCTATTACATATGCAGCTAGAGGCACAAGTCCCACCATGTGTTTTCTTTGATTGGTGGTTTAGTCCCAAGGAGCTCTAGGGGTTAGTTCATATTGATGCTCCCACATGGGGCTACAAACCCTTCAGCTCCTTAGAAACTTTCTCAAGCTCCATCATTGGGGACCCTGTGCTCCACCCAATGGATGAATGTGAGCATCCACTTCTGTATTTGCCAGACACTGGTAAAACCTCTCAGGAGACAACTATATCAAGCTCCTGTCAGCAAGCTCTTGTTGGCATCTGCTATAGCATCTGGGTTTGGTGGTTGTTTATGGGGTGGAACTCAAAGTGGGGCAGTCGTCCCTCCAGGCTCTATCTGCTCTGAACTTTGTCTCTGTAACTCCTTCCATGGGTATTTTGTTCCCCCTTCAAAGAAGGATTCTGAGCTTCTGGGCTAATATCCATTTATCAGTGAGTGCATATCATGTGTGTTCTTTTGTGATTGGGTTACCTCACTCAGGATGATATCATCCACATCCATCCATTTGTCTAAGAATTTCATAAATTCATTGTTTATAATAGCTGCGTAGTACTCAATAGTGTAAATGTACCACATTTTCTGTATCCATTCCTCTGTTGAAGGACATCTGGGTTCTTTCTAGCTTCTGCATATTATAAAAGAGACTGCTATGAATGTAGTGGAGCATGTGTCCTTACTACAAGTT
>NC_034608.1:10200842-10206859 GCF_900095145.1 Mus pahari | reverse complement strand
ACCCAAGATACAATTTGCAAAATACATGAAACTCAAGAACGAAGACCAAAGTGTGGACACTTCATCCCCTGAGTTTCTTATTTTGTCTTTTTTTTTCCAGAGCTGAGGACCGAACCCAGGGCCTTGCGCTTGCTAGGCAAGCGCTCTACCACTGAGCTAAATCCCCAACCCCATCCCCTGAGTTTCTTATCTTAGTCATTCTGACTGGTGTGAGATGGAATCTCTGAACCTGATAAACAACTTCAGTAAGTAGCTGGATATAGAATTAATTCAAACAAATCAGTGGCCTTTCTCTACACAAAGGATAAACAGGATGAAAAAGAAATTAGGGAAATAACAACCTTCAAAATAGTTACAAATAATATAAAATATCTTGGTGTGACTCTAATCAAGCAAGTGAAAGATCTGTATGATAAGAACTTGAAGTCTCTGAAGAAAGAAATCAAAGAAGATCTCAGAAGATGTAAAGATCTCTCATGCTCATGGATTGGCAGAATTAATATAGTCAAAATAGCTATCTTGCTGAAAGCAATCAACAGACTCAATGTCATCCCCCATCAAAATTATAACTCAATTCTTCACAGAGTTAGAAAGGGGAATTTGCAAATTCATCTGGAATAACAGAAAAGCTAGGAGAGTAAAAACTATTCTCAACATTAAAAGAACCTCTGGTGGAATCACCATCCCCTGAACTCAAGCTGTACTACAGAGCAATTGTGATTAAAACTGCATGGTACTGGTTCAGTGACAGACAGGTAGATCAATGGAATAGAATTGAAGACCCAGAAATGAACCCACACACCTATGATCACTTGATCTTTGACAAAGTTTCGAAAACCATCCAGTGGAAAGAAGACAGCATCTTCAACAAATGGTGCCAGCTCAACTGGCAGTTAGCATGGAGAAGAATGTGAATTGATCCATTCTTATCTCCTTGTACCAAGTTCAAGTCTAAGTGGATCAAGGAACACCACATAAAACCAGAGACACTGAAACTTATAGAGGAGAAAGTGGGGAAGAGCCTTGAAGATATGGTCACAGGGGAAAGATTCCTGAACAGAACAGCAATGGCTTGTGCTGTAAGATCAACAATCATCAAATTTTATGAAACCTCCTAAAATTGCAAAGCTTCTGTAAGGCAAAAGACACTGTCAATAGAACAAAACGGCANCCAACAGATTGGGAAAAGATCTTTACCAATCCTAAATCCAATAGAGGACTAATATCCAACATATAAATAAAGAACTCAAGAAGTTAGACTCAAGACAACCAAATAACTCAATTAAAAAATGGGGTAGAGAGCTAAACAAAGAATTCTCAACTGAGGAATACCAAATGGCTGAGAAACACCTGAAAAAAATGTTCAACATCCTTAATCATCAGGGAAATGCAAATCAAAACAACCCTGAGATTCCATCTCATACCAGTCAGAATGGTTAAGATTAAAAATTCAGGTGACAGCAGATGCTGGTGAGGATGTGGAGAAAAAGGAACACTCCTCCATTGTTGGTGGGATTGTAAGCTTGTACAACCACTCTGGAAATCAGTCAGGCGGTTCCTCAGAAAATTGGACATAGTACTATTTGAGGATCCAGCAATATCTCTCCTGGGCATATATCCAGAAGATGTTCCAACTGGTAATAAGAGTACATACTCCACTATGTTCATAGCAGCCTTATTTATAATGCTCAGAACCTGGAAAGAACCCAGATGTCCCTCAACAGAGGAATGGATCGAGAAACTGTGGTACATTTACACAATGGAGTACTACTCAGCTATTAAAAACAATGAATTTATGAAATTCCTAGGCAAATGAATGGATCTGGAGGGTGTCATCCTTAGTGAGGTAACCCAATCACAAAAGAAGTCACTAGATCTGCACGCACTGATAAGTGAATATTAGCCCAGAAACTTAGAATACCCAAGATACATTTTGCAAAACACAAGAAAACCAAGAAGNAAGACCATAGTGTGGATACTTCATTCCTCCTTAGAATAAGGAACAAAATACTCATGAAAGGATATAGGTACAGAGACAAAATTTAGAGCTAAGATGAAAGGATGGACTATCCAGAGACTACCCCATCCAGGGATCCATCCCATTATCAGCCACCAAACCCAGATACAAATGGACATGCCAGCAAGATTCTGCTGAAGGGACCCTGATATAGAGGCCTCTTGTGAGGCTATGCCAGTGCCTGGCAAACACAGAAGTGAAATACCTGTATGACAAGAACGTCAAGTATCTGAAGAAAGAAATTGAGGAACACCTCAGAAGATTGAAAGATTCCCCCATGGTCATAGATTGGTAGGATTAACATACTAAAATGGCCATCTTACTAAAATCAGTCTACAGACTCAATGCAATCCTCATCAAAATTCCATCTTAATTCTTCACAGAGATAGAGACATTCTTGACTTCATCTGTAATAACAAAAAAAAAACCAGGATAACAAAAACAATCCACACCAATAAAAGAACTTGGGGAATCACCACCCCTGATCTCAAGTTGTACTAAAGAGCAATAATGATAAACACTGAATGATATTGGTACAGAGACAGACTGGTAGATCAATGGAATAGAATTGAAGACCCAGAAATAAACACACATACCTATGGTCACTTGATCTTTGACAAGCCAAAGAAATATAGTGGAGAAAGGACAGTATTTTCAATAAATGATGCTGCTGTAACTGGTAGTCTGCATGTGGAAGAATGCAAATTGATCCATTCGTATCTCCTTGTACAAAGCTGAAGACCAACTGGATCAAGGACCTCCATATAAAACTAGATACACCGAATCTAGTAGAAGAAAAAGTGGGGAAAAGCATTGAACACATCATCACAGGAGAAATTTTGCTGAACAGAAGACCAAGAACTTAGGCTCTAAGTTCAACAATTGACAAAGGGACCTCATGAAACTGGAAAGCTTCTGTAAGGCAAAAGACACTGTCAGTAGTACAAAATGGCAACCTTCAGATTGGCAAAAGATCTTTACCAACCCTAGATCTGATAGAGGACAATATTCAAAATATACAAAGAACTCAAGAATGTAGACTCCAGAAAACCAAATAACCCAATTAAAAATGGATACAGAGCTAAACAAAAAATTCTCAACTGGGGAATTTTGAGTGCCAAAAAGTACCTAAAGAAATGCTCAACATCCTTAGTTATCAGGGAAATGTAAATCAAAATGACCCTGAGATTCCACCTCACACCAGTCAGAATGGATAAGATCAAAAACTCAGGTAACAGCAGATGCTGGCAAGGATGTAGAGAAAGAAGAATACCCCTTCACTGCTGGTAGGATGGCAGGCTGGTAAAACCACTTTGGAAATCAATCTGACAGTTCCTCTGAAAATAGTTCTACCTGAAGACCACTTACACCACTTCTGAGCATTTACCCCCACTCCAACATATAACAAGGACACATGCTCCACTATGTTTATAGCAGCCTTATTTATAATAGCCAGAAGCTGGAAACATCCCAGATGTCCCTCAATAGAAGAATGGCTACAGAAAATGTGGTACATTTACAGAATGGAATTCTACTCAGCTATTAAAATTGACGACTTCAGGAACTTTTTAGACAAATGGATACAGCTAAAATATATCATCCTGAGTGAGGTTACCGAGACCCAAAATGACATACATGGTATTTACTCATTGATGATGGATATTAGCCCAAAGTCTCAGAATAGCCATGATACAACTCAAAGTCCATATGAAGCTTAACAAGAAGGAAGACTAAAGTGTAGATGCTTCAAACTTAGAAGGTATAACAAAATAATCACAGGAGGCAGAGGGAGGGAGGAACCTTGGTAGAAGAGTGGAGAAGGCAGAAAATAGGGGAGCAGGACCATGTATGAGAAGAGACAGGAGAGAATTTCAGAGGGACAGGAGGATGAACAGAAATAAGTAGCAGTGGGATGTGGGCAACTAGGGGAAATCACTTGAAAATCCCAGACATGAGGGATGTGAAAGGCTCCCAGAACCCAGTGGGGATGACATTAGCCGAAATGCCCAACATTGGTGAGATAGAATCAGAAGAGACCACCTTCAGTAGATAGACATGGCCCCCAGTGGAGGGATGGGACCACCCACCCATTTCAAATGTTTTAACTCAGAATTGTTCCTGTCTAAAGGAAATGCAGGGACAAAAGTAGAGCAGAGACTGAAGGAAAGGTCATCCAGAGACTGTCCCACCTTGGGATTAATTTCATCTGCAGCCACCAAACCTCAACACTCACTATTGCTGAAGCCAAGATGTGCTTGCAGACAGGAGTCTGGTATGGCTGTATTCTGAGAGGCTCTGCCAGTACCTGACTAAGACAGATGCAGATACTCATACCCAGTCATTGGACTGAGCCTGGTGACCTCACTGGAAGAGTTAGGGAAAGGGCTGAAGGAGCTGAAGAAGGAACTGCAATTCCATAGGAAGAACAACAGTATCAACTAACTGGACCCCTTAGAACTCCTAGGGATTAAACCACCAACCAAAGAGTATCTGGACCTTCCCATGGCTCCCAATAAATACATAGCAGAGGACTGCCTTATCTGGCATCAATGGGAGGAAAGGCACTTGGTCCTGTGGAGGCTTGATGCCCCAGAGAAGGGGATGCTAGAGGGGTGAGGTGGGAGTGGGAGGGTGAGTCAGGGAACACCCTCTTGAGGCCAAGTGAAGGAGGATAGGGAAGACCTGGGAGGGGAGACCAGGGAGGGGAATAATATTCTATATATAAACAAATAAAATTAAATTAATAAATTAAAAAATGTTTTCAGAGCCAGATACAGTGGATGAATATAAGGAAAAAATGTTTTCCATACACAGACGGACTGTTACACATTTGAACTCACAGCTACTGTGACAGCAGGCACAAGACCCATGCAAATTAAAACCATATAAAACCCTTAATTATTTTAAAGTAACTTACTTTCCCTTGTATATATACACAAAATAATATTATGTATTTTAAAAATATGAAATATCCAGTGACACCACTTACTACAACATTTTTACAATGTCTCATAAAAGGTTTTTAAAAACACACTCACCTATAGTTGGTGCATAATAATCTGAAAAACACAATTAGAAACAAGTATTTATTTCACTAAATTTAACATTTAGAATTAAAGAGACCAAAGTATCTCACTAAATTCAATTGCAAAAAAAAAAAAAAAAAAAGTATTCTTAAGTTGCATATTTGAACTCACAGTGGTTGTGATAGCATGCACAAGACCTGTGCAAGCTCAAGCCATACAATACTCTTAACTATCTTTAAAGTTAAGCATTAAAGTATCATGGCTTGTACAAGACAATGGAGCACCCTGAGTGATTATGACTCTAGTCCAGTGGCCTCAGAGGTCAGTGCAGGGCTGAGCGTTAGCTCTAGTGCCCAGGGTCCCATCAAAGAGTAGAGCTTTGCACAGAGACTGAAGTGGCAATTATGAAACCTGCATGAGCCTGAGCTAGGTTCTCTGTGTCTATGTTATGGTTGTTGCCTTGCTGTTTTTATGGGACACCTAATGGAAGCGGGATATATCTGATAATTTCACCTGTCCAGGGGACCTTTTTCCTCCTCTTGGATTACCTCACTTAGCCTTGTGCCATGTTCAGTTGATATCCTTGGAGACCTGCTTTTTCTGAAGGTAAACAGAGGAGGAGTGAAGGTGCTGGGTGAGAAGGAAGGTGCTGGGGAAGCAAGGGAGTGGGGGAAAGGGAAACCACAGTTGGAATGAATAGTATGAAAAAAGAATATCTTTTTAAAAATGGCCCCTTGGTCTTGCAAACTTTATATACTCCAGTACAGGGGAACACTGGGGCCAAGAAGTGGGAGTGGGTCAGTAGGGGAGCTATTAACAGACAAAAGCTTCTAGGAGAGAGCACCATTCTTTTTTGAGGGCATAGCTACTGTCTTAGTCGGGGTTTCTATTCCTGCACAAACATCATGACCAAGAAGCAAGTTGGGGAGGAAAGGGTTTATTTGGCTTACATTTCCATACTGCTGTTAATCACC
>NC_034608.1:10185916-10197497 GCF_900095145.1 Mus pahari | reverse complement strand
AAGACTACCAGCCCAGAGATGGCACCACCCACAAGGGGCCCTCCCCCCTTGATCACTAATTGAGAAAATGCCTTACAGCTGGATCTCATGGAGACATTTCCCCAACTGAGGCTCCTTTCTCTGTGATAACTCCAGCTGTGTCAAGTTGACACAAAGCTATCCAGTACAGCTACTGATAGGATTCTATGGCTCCCATGTCTGAATTGCCTATACCCATGCTCATATGGGTACCATTAACTAGACTTAGTGGATTATTCAAAAAAAAAACATTTGATGTTGCAGGCAGCAGAAGACACAAAGCCCACCCTGCCTTCATGGGACAGGTGATGGGTACCACTATAAGGAATAAATAATTGATAGAGAGATTGGAAAGATAGGAAAATGGAGCAGTACATGCACTGTGGAAAGAGGCAGATATGGAGATATGACAATATGTAGTAGCAGTGAGGACCAGGCTAATATGAGTGGACTGCACTACCACTTAACACCTTGTTGATGTCTGTATCTGTGCTACCTTCAAAGACCATGTTTGGGTATATGATTCAACTGCAGCCAGGGTCTCTGGGGTTGTCTGTGACCCATGTTACCTCAAAAGGCCATGCAGATGACTATGGTCTTTACTTCCCCCTGAAGCCATGTTGATTTTCATGGGTCATACTACTGCTGGGGCCATATGGATCTGAATGGCTTGAACTTCCACCCGAGTACATGGTGATGTCTGGGCCAGTGTTGCCCTCAAGGGCCATGTCTGGATCCAAGGTCTTATTGATATGGAGGTCTGTGTTGATGTTAACTGCCTGCAATAATACCAAAGTTCATGAGGATGCTCATAGTCTGGGCTGCCACCTAAAATTATGTTGATGTTTGGGGGCTGTGCTTTCTCTGGGAGACATACTTTATCTGAATGGTCTGTGCTGCCACCTGAGGCCATGGTGATTTCCAGATCCATACTGACACTGAATACCTTTCCTGGGCCCATGGGTCTACTGAAGCCAGGGTCTTTGCTGATGTTCATGACCTATGTTACCACCCAAGGCCATGTGGATGCCTGTGGTCTGTGCTGTAGCCTGTGGCCATGTTGATACCTGTGGAACATACTGTTACAGGAGGCCATACTGATGTGTGTGGCCTGGGACACCACCTGAAGCTATGGCAATGTTTGATCCATGCTGCTGCCAGGAGCCATGTCTAGCTCAGAGGACCTACTGCACCCCAGGTCTCTGTTGATGTTTGTGGCCAATGCTGCCACCAAAAGGCATGTGGATGTCCATGGTCTAGACTGCCACTTAAATCCATGTTTATGTTCATGGGCCTTACTTCCACTGGGGGCCATGTTGATGTGAATGGCCTATACAACCACCTGAGACCATGGTGATTTCTGCAGTTCAGGCTGCCTCTCAGGGCCTTGTATGTATCTGCAGACCTAATGAAGGCTAGGGCCATGTTCATGGTCTGTGTTGTTACCAGAACCATGTGAAAATCCACAGTCCATGTTCCTGCTGACTGTAAAGACCAAGAAAGCTACTTCTGCAGTTATATTAATGACTGTAGGTGCATAGTTGAGAAATATAGACATGGAAGGCTTCTATGACAGCCCCTAACCTATCCACAACCACCAACACTCCCAACAAAGTAGAAGCTTAACATTAAGCCATTGAAGAGAACTATTAAAGTGTGATAAGAGTTCTGAAGTTAGCTCTCCACAGCTGATGACTTCTGGTATGGGGTGCAGAAGGGGAACAAATCAGTTCTATTTAAAGGGCTGTCTAATAGAGTTTGTCCATGTTCCACTGAGTATAGAGATAACACAAATCAGACTTGTTTTTTTAGGGGGTTACAAGGGGGAGTGTTGACATGGAAGGACTAGGAAATAAGTGTGATAGGCTGCATAAATACTATGTTATCAATGGGAGTGGAGTGCCATGGTCCTGTAAAGGCTTGATGCCTCAGCATACGGGAATGGTGGTGAGGCGGGAGTGGATTGGTGGTTTGGGGAGAACCCTCATAGAAGAAGATGGGAAGGGAAAAGGGATAGGGGACTTGTAGAGGTGAAACTGAGAAGGGGGATAACATTTGAAATCTAAATAAATAAAACATCCAATAAAAGAAAAAAACATTGTAAATAGGACATGTTGGAGTAAATTGAGAGGGGAAATAAGGGTATATATATATACTTATATTTTATTGTATATATGTATGTATGTATTATGAAATTCTTAAGAATAAAGAAAACTTTTTTTAAAAATAGAAGAAACAGCAAACAAAAGAGGTTACCGTTTGCTAGCTATTGGTTATATATTTTATTCCCAAAATAATAATTTCAATTCTGGAAAGAGATCACTCAGACCAGCCCTCTGTGAACTGTTTCCAATGTTCACTTCTTCCTCCTCAGGTCATGATCATGGTTTCAGCATGTACCACTCAAGGCCTGTCTTCCCACTTGCCTATTCAATCATTGACTGGAGATACTTGTGATGTTTAATTTTAAACCTACCATGATATCATTGCCAAAATGCTAAGTAAGATTTGATGGTTCTCATTATTGGATTTCTCTGAAAGCAAAATTCCTCTAACTTTTGATCATATTCTCTCATCTTCAGACTGGCTATTGCAGTAATATGATCATTATAACCCATACTGACAGGAACCAGCACTCCAAGCCTCCAGTATGCACTTCAGTGGCTCAAACAAAATGTACTTGGCACTTGCCACCAAGTCAAGTCTGAGGCTCAACCCAATTAGATCTCTAGCACTCACATAGCAGAAAGAAGACACTGGACTCTCACAAGTTGTTCTCTGACCACGATACAGGTACTGTGATGATGGTACCACCACCATCCCCAATCAAAACAACATAAAACAAAATCTGAGGTGACACCTGAAGATGGCTCCATGTTGAAGAGTCCTCAGCTCTTGCAGAGGACTTGGGTTCAGTTTTCAAGACCCACAAGGCAACTCACAACTGTCTGTAATTCCAGTTCCAGGGCATATCCTTCACCATCCTTGGTCACTAGGCATGCACATGGTATTTATATATGCATGAAGGCAAGACACGCGCATAAAAATAAGTCTTCAGAGGAAAAGGCACTGATGGCAGTATTTGTAACTCTAGGAAGAAAATGTTCATGAACTATCTAAAGGAGGATCATAAATAAGCAATAGTTATATGACCAAAGGTAAAACATCACTGTATCATTCTAAGTACTGGATAACATGCCCAGGATCCATGGGATCTCACTTTATATAGCAGAGATGATGATGATAATATATGGAGGGATAAGATGTCAATAACTTAAAATGCCAGATGCTAGAAGTAGAAAGGTCTTAGGAACACCCTTTTTTTTTCAATTAGATATTTAGATATTTTCTGTATTTACATTTCAAATATTATCCCTTTTCCTGGTTTCCCCTCCAAAAACACCCTATACCCTCCTCCTCCCCCCTCCCCCTGCTCACTAACCCACCCACTACTGCTTCCTGGTCCTGGCATTCCCCTACACTGGGGCATCAAGCCTTCTAAGGACCAAGGGCCTCTCCTACCATTGATGACCAACAAGACCTTCCTCTGCTACATATGCAACTGGAGCCATGGGTCTCTCCATGTGTACTCTTTGATTGGTGGTTTAGTCTCTGGGAGCTCTGAGGGGGTACTAGTTGGATCATATTGTTGTTCCTCTTATGGGGCTGCAAACATCTTAAGTAGCTTCTTGGATTATGTACATGGTAAAAGAGAGAAATGGGCCAGCAAGATGGCTCAGAGGTAAAAGTGCTTGCTGACAAAGCCTGATGACCTGAGTTTGGTCCCCTGGAATCTATATGGTGGAAGGAGAGAACAGACTCCTGCAAGTTTTTCTTTGATCTTTACATACACACTGTGATATCCAAGTTGTATATTCACAGACACAAATAAATATTATTTAAATTTTTCAAATAAAAATGCATAGATATGGCAAAAGTGTTGCCTTTCAATAATAATAAAATAGGAATTCCAGTTGATAGAAAAGTGGTTATACAAAGAGAACCTTCTCCTCCTCTTTTTTCTTTTGCACTTTTAAATACTCTGGCTTTTAATTATTTTTAGATGCAAAGGCACGCTGAGGAGTACTTAAATGAGTATATACTCTCAACCACTCCATGAAAAGTAATTTGCACAGCTCTGCCAATGCTCACAACACTAAGACAGGAACCAGAATGCAATCCTTCCTTAAATAGCCATGTCAGAGTCTCTCAAGACAACACAACTGTGATAAGGAAATAAAATGGGCTTTCCAAAACTGAGTCTCCTTTTCTTCTTATGTAGGCATTTCAAACATCAAAATGAATAGAGAACTAGTTCTGTGGTGTGATTTCGGTCAGGAGAATGCCCCAATTTACATTCTCATTCTTTCTCCCCTTTCAGTTTTATCTTGCTAGGTTTGAGCCTTTTGGAGGATCCTGTTTTCTAGAGAAAACATGCCTTTTCATTTATTAGAACACACGAAGTCAGGGTGGCTTCTCCCCTACAGGAAATCTCAGAGTTTGTTACATACGGCAATGATGTACTAGGCTGCTTCATCAAAAAACCCACCCCCAGCCATACTCACTTCATCCCTTACCTTCTACCTGAAAACCGAAAAGGCTGTGAAACAGGCAAATTAAAACCAATAGAAAATCCAAAGGCTGGGCCATGTTCCTCCTGTCAGGTTGGTAAATGTAGCTCACTCTGAAAATCTTGCAGGCCTGGCATCCAGTCACAGCCTCTGTCTCATTCTTGTCACATCATCTCTCCCCTCCACCCTCCTCCCTCCTCCCTTCTCCCTCCTCTTCCCACTCTTTTTTTCTCTCCAGAGCTAGACCAAGTCTGTTACTTGTTCTTATTCTTCTGCATTGAAAGCACCCACTTGGCTTGCTATCTCCCTTTTCCTTCCTCTCTTCTTCCTCCAACTCTTATTTCAAGTCCACCTTCTCATCTCTTCTTCCTCACCATCTGCCCCACTCACTCCAGCTTTAACTCCAGTTCACCTTGTCATCTACAACCATCTTCTCCTGATCCCTTTAATCTCCTCCTATATTTTCCCCCTTCTCCATTTCCCCACCCTCTTCTTTCCATTCCCCTCCTTCAACTTCCTCTACTGCTCATTCTGTTTCTCCATCTCCCTCTCCACCTTTTTCTCTCCATCATCCTTCCTTCTCTCCAGACTACAAAGCTAAGCCTCTACTCTTGCAATCAAATATATTCATGAAAAGGAACACTTCACATTAATGGCACTAAGTATAAACAAAGAAATCTGATGTGTTCCCAGGAAGGTAATCATTCAGGTCACATGGGGAGCCATGTGTATAAGGATACCTTAATCCAACTTCATAAGCCAGAGTTGAGGAATATGTTACAGAAATCTAGGAAAGCTTCTTGTTCCAGAGTCCTATGAGTTAATAGATTGGTAGAAGAGTGACTGGATAGCTCTCTGAGCTATGTTCTTTTCATGGGACATTAAGTATTTGCTAAAATGAGTTTACCACCAAATGAAATAGAAACATTTCTCAGTGAGACTACTTTACCTCTTCCTCCTGGAAACTCCACGGATCCTATGGTCTTGTATCTTGGGCACTAGAAACATTGTGACCCAGGAGATACTATAATCCATCAGTGCAGGGGAAATCTGTAGACAGAATTCCGACACCTGTGCCTGGAAGTGGCAGTGGGTGCAGGCTGAATAGTTGTCATTGTTGGCTTTCTAGCCAGAATGAAAGCAGTCTGTGAGATTGTGATACAGTAAAGAGTTTCAGGAGACTATCTACATGAGTTCAGTTGTTCTTCCAATGAAAGATGAAGAAGAATGAAAAAAAACACAAATGACACAAAGACAAGATTAGGTCTGAGAGTTTTTCATTTTACAATTCTCTTTGTAAAATCTTTGCTTGCTTGCTTGCTTGCTTGCTTGCTTGCTTGCTTGCTTGCTTGCTTGCTTGCTTTGTTAATTAGGTTTTATAGACAGGTTCTCGCATAGCCCAAGCTGACTTCAAACTTGATGTAGCTTAAACATATCCTGAACTCCTGATCTTCCTGCTCCCTAGTGATAGGGTTATAGGCATATGCCACCAGGGCCAGCTTGAGCAGTCATTTTTATTGATAAATAATTATTGCATCCATTAATGATATACAATTTTGAAGTTGCTGCAATTTTAAAGTGTAATGGTGATATCAAATTAATCATAAAAATCTACCATCTCCAAAACATGTTTCTATTTTGTGGAACAGTTTGAGGAGTATTGGTATTAGCTATTCTTTGAAAGTCTAATAGAATTCTGTGCTAAAACTATCTGGACCTGGACTTTATTTATTTATTTATTTATTTATTTATTTATTTATTTATTTATTTATTTATTTATTTTGGTTGGGAGACTTTTAATGACTACATCTATTTCCATAGGGGTTATAAGACTGTTTAAATAGGTTTTTTTGTCTTGATTTATCTTTAGTAAGTGGTATCTGTCTATAAAATCGTCCATTTCATTCAGATTTTACAATTTTGTAGAGTAAGACCTAATGATTCTTTGAATGTCCTCACTGTCTATTGTTATGTCTCCCTTTTCATGTATGATTTGGTTTATTTGTATACTGTCTTTCTGTCTTTTAGTTAGTTTGGCTAGGGGTTTGTCTATCTTGTTGGTTTTCTTAAAGACCCAGCTCTTGGCTTTGTTGACTCTTTGTATTGTTTTTTGTTTGTTTGTTTGTTTCTAATTGATTGATTTCAGCCCTGAGTTTGATTATTTCCTGTCTTCTCCTCCTCTTTAGTGTGTGTGTGTGCTTCTTTTTTTCTAGAGCTTTCAGGTATACTTTTAAATTGCTGGTCTGACAACTGTCTAATTTCTTTATGGAGACACCCCATAAAGGAGTGTTAGCTTGGTGTTTTGTGAGACTCCTAATAGTGGGAGTGAATGTGTCTCTGACTCTTTTGCCTGCTCTTGGGGCTTTTTTCCTCTTATTGCATTGGCTTATTCAGTCTCAGTATGAGGATGTTTACCTTGTACTATTGTATCCTGTTTTGTCATGTTTGATTGTTGTCTCTTAGAGGCATGCTCATTCCTGAAGGCTAACAGAGAGGCATTAGATTTGGAGGGAGATGGGAGCACTGGGAAGAATGGAGGGAGGGAAGAAAACTGTCATTGAGATGCACTGCACAAGAGAATCCATTTTCAATTTTTAAAAAGTTAAATAATCAATCCATTGGTGCATTAAAAAATGAGATAAAGAGAGACCCATAGATTATCCAGTTGTCATCAGAGAGGCATCATTCAGCAACTGGTGGGACCAGATGCAGAGACACACAGCCAGAGCAAGGAGAACCCCACAGAAGAGGGAAAGAAATGATTATAGGAGCCAGGGATCAGGAGGACCCCATGAGAACATGGCACATAAAATCAACTAAGCAGGGCTCCTAGGGGCTCACAGAGATTACAGCAAAAATAACGGACCCTGTAAAGGTTTGAGCTAAGTCCTCTGCGTATATGTTAGAGTTATGTAGCTTGGTGTTCCTGTGGGACTTCTAACAGTGGGATTGGGGGTATCTCTGACTCTGTTTTCTGACATGGGGACCCTTTTCTTCTAACAGGGTTGCCTTGTTCAGCCTTGATATGAGAGTTTGTGCCTAGTCGATTGTAGCTTATTATACCATGTTTGGTTAATATCCCTAGAAGGCCCACTCTCTTTATGATGAGAAACAAAGGAAGAGTGAATCTGAAAGAGAGGGGAGGTGGGGTGGGGAAGAGTGGAGTGAAGAGAGAGGCAAGTACAGTCAGGATGTAACGTATGAGAGAATAATAATAATTAAAAAAAAAAAAAACAATTACTGGACCCATGAGATATAGCTCAGCAGATAGAATTGTGGTGGTGACCTCACAAGTTCCACCCCAGAACCCACATAAATATCAAAGCTGTCCTCAGACCTCCACAGGTGGTCCATATATACACATAATAATTTTAAAAATCAAAGTTTTGCTCTCTCCACCAGCTGAACAAGATGCCCAAAGGAAAGAAAGCCAAGGGGAAGAAGGTGGCCTCAGCCCCCACTGTTGTCAAGAAACGGGAAGCCAAAAAGGTAGTCAATCCTTTGTTTGATAAAAGGCCCAAGAACTTGGGCATTGGGCAAGACATCCAGCCCAAAAGAGATCTAACATGCTTTGTCAAATGTCAAATGGGGTCTATATCATGGGCCATCACCACCAGCTGAACCTTCTTGTTTTCCACCAAGGTGGTGACTGTATTGACTCCTGCTACATCAGGCTGCAGCAGCAAAGAGCCATCCTCTATATGCGGCTCAAAGTACCTCCTGCCATTAACCAGTTCACCCAGGCCCTGAACAGGCAAACAGCTACTCAGCTGCTTAAGCTTACCCACAAATACAGGCCAGAGACAAAGCAAGAGAAGAAACAAAGGCTACTGGTCCATGCTGAGAAGAAAGTTGCTGGCAAAGGGGACATCCCAACTAAGAGACCACCTGTCCTCTGAGCAGGAGTCAAATACAGTCACCACCTTGGTGGAGAACAAGAAGGCTCAGCTGGTGGTAATGGCCCATGACATAGACCCCATTGAACTGGTGGTTTTCCTGCCTGCCCTATGTAGAAAGATGGGGGTGTCCTACTGCATCATCAAGGGAAAGGCCAGGCTGGGGCGCCTGGCGCATAGGAAGACATGTACCTCTGTTGCCTTCACACAGGTTAACTCAGAAGAGAAGGGTGCTCTGGCTAAGCTGGTGGGAGCTATTAGAACCAATTATAATGACAGATATGATGAGATCCATCGCCACTGGGGAGGCAAAGTCCTGGGTCCTAAGTCTATAGCTCACATTGCCAAGCTGGAAAAGGCAAAGGCTAAAGAACTGGCCACTACATTGGGTTAAATGTACACTAAGTTTTCTATACATAAATATAATTATAAAATGTTTAAAAACTTCAAAGTTTTAAAAGTATTTTATATATTTTACATGATATTGTTATTGATTTGGGAAATCTCATATCATTAACTCAGAATACACTTACTTCCCAGTCATCCCAGTTTCACCTATCCTCCCTGTGCCCTCCCCATCCCAAAAAGGAGAAAGAGAAGAAGGAGGAAGAGGAGGAGGAAGAGGAAAAGAAGGAGGACGAGGAGAAGAAAGAAGAACAGTCAAGCTCCAAGTGGCCAGTCCTTTAAAGAAAACTTGGTCTTTCCAGACATGTATCATCCTTCACAAGCAATCAGTTATGGAAAGCTATACTTCAGCATCCTCATCTCAATTTTAAGGGTTCTTATGGATAGCTTTCTGTCTAGGCTGTTTTGTTAATCTTTTGCTGAGGGAGGATGAGGGGCTTGTTCCAAAAGCCTTTTATGTTCCTCTTTCTTTATTGTGCATCTTCAGTCATCAATACCATGGCAAAAGTCACTTTCTTGCCCTTTACAGTCAGCAGGAGCATAGATCATGGACTTACACATGGTCTCTGATAATAGCACAGACCACATACATCCCCATGGTCTCCAGATCAGCACATGTCACATGCATGGTCTCTAGTGTCAGAGTAGACCATGGACATTAACATGGTTCTCTACCACTATATGGGCCACAGACAAGCCAAGGACATCACCTTGGCCTCAGGTAGCAGTACAGGTTCCTCATATCAATATGGCCCATCCCACAGACATCAGCATGATTCCAACACGGACTATGAACATCCACATGGACTTCTGTGGTAACACAGGTCATGGACATCAAAACAGACTTCAGCTGCAGTAAGACCATGCACCCAGACATGGTCCATAGAAGCAGCATGGACCCAAACATCACATGACATCAGATGGCAGCACAGGACATTCACACCAATATGGCCCCAGGCAGTGTAATACTCCTTCCTGGATCTTAGAACACATATGACAACTGTTAATTCAATTTCAATTATAGCTTTCTCCTCACTAAAATTAGGAGAACAAGACTTATCAGAGGAGGTATGGCACAAAAACTCACATAAAGGATGAGATATAAATGGAAGATTAAGGTTAATAAATTAAGATGTAGCTGCTGGGTTTCTAGTAAGGCTGTGATACAAGCATTGAGTTGCAGCTTATAAAGGGTCTGGAGGACATAGTAGAAGTTGTTTCTCTACTTTCTCTATATATGGGAAGTGGGACAGAAGAGATGGCTTGGTAGTGAAAGCACTGACTACACTTCCTACAGACCTGGGCTCAATTCCCAGCACCCATATTGTGACTCACAAATCTCTGTAACTTCATTTCCAAGGGACCTAACACCACCCTCTTCTGACTTCTGCAATCACCAGGCATGTACACTGACAAACATGCAAGCAAAGTACCCATATAAATTAAATAAATAAACAAACATACAAACAAATAGGAACTAATATCTAGCTTGTGTGCACCACTGCTTGGCTTTCTATAAGTGTTTACTTCTAGAATCTGCCTCATAGATCATAAGATCTTGAGGTGGGTATATTCCCCCTTATTTGAAGACTAAAAAACTCATACCCATATCTGACTGTGACTTTTCTTCAGTCTCGTGCATGTTCTTCCCTGCTCTACAAGAAAATTATCCCCCAGGGCTTAAGACAAACTATACTCTAAGTATCTGGATAGCCAGTGGTCAGAGATAAGCTTACCCTTTACCTAAATGTCCCAGGGGTGGGTGTCTGGCTACCACGTCATCTCATAGTGTGACACTTGTCAGAAGCTATCAATATTTCCTATTAATAAATATCCAAAACCCAATTTAAGTGTATTCATGCTCATTTGAAATCATAGTAAATTTCAATCATTTAACCATTTGCAAAATCTCAACTTGCACAAAAATCCCTTTTGTTATGTAAAGTAGTAAGCCTTGCAAATGAGTGGTGGATAGAAACATTACAAAGTAAACGCAAACATCCTACCTCATTGAAAAACCTTAGCTTGTGCATAAATCGGCTAAATGCATACCTCTGTTGCACACATCAGCTCACATCAATTCTGGTGGCCTAAAAAATCAAAATTCCAGAATAAATGGGTCATGATAATCCAAGGCCCTCACATTGGCAGAGGAGTAATCAACAGTGGGTCACTGCTGAGGGAAGAACAGAAACTCTTCTCTGGGGACTCATTTCTGATAGGTCAGCCATGTTCAAGTGTGTGGTTGCACACTCACATGCATATAGGAAGCACTAATTGGATTTGGATGTAAGAGAGAGAAGATAAAATTGAGAGGGAGACAGGGCAGGGGCATTAGAGGAAGTTAGAGGGAAGTAATAGTCAATGGATATGATGAAAATACATTGCATGAATGCATGCAATTTTCAACAAATAAATAAAAATACCACTTAAAAAATCAGATAAAGGCTAGCACACCCAGGACAGACTAAGGGAAAGAAGATAAGAAATGACCTTTAAAATAGAAAGATCAGGTACAGATACCTTCTGTGAAACTCTGGTGACCTGAGTTCAATTCCTACAATTCACCCAAAGGTAGAGAGCAAGAATGAACTCCAAACAGTTTTCCTCTGACCTCCACATGTGCACTATGCCATGCGTAAGCACACACACACACACACACACACACACACACACACACACATACACACA
>NC_034608.1:10177886-10185832 GCF_900095145.1 Mus pahari | reverse complement strand
ATACACACACACACACACACACACACACACACACACCCCTACACAGAGTAATTTAAAAAAAGAAAGAAATGAGCTTTGAGGAGAAGACCATAGTATGAGCAATAAACAGTTTTGTAAATTATTTTAAATTAACACCCCCATTCACATCCCTTTATCAGCTTCCAACTGTATTTAGAATACAAGGAGCACTCTGTAGACACCTGTCAGATCCTCTACAGCAAGCATCCCTCCAGCTTCAGTCTTTGCTCATGGCTTCAGTCCATTGAACACATTTGGCCCTTCTCCATCTAATAACCTCTGTTCTTTTCTAGATGAGTCTCCTCATTCTTCCACATACCTTTGTGTTTATTTTCTCTTCCTTCTGCACCCCCAGACCACAGCTTGCATATAACATACCATGGGGAACCTCTCAGTCAAAAGTATATGTTCCCTAATTATTCTTCTATCTTCTTCATGTCCATGTATTTATTTGTGATTTTTTTCACTTCCTGTGTGGTTTTTCAATAGACACTCAGGCCATTTAGATACAGGTGCCTGCTTCTTACATTGCTGTACATATAACACTTAATATTATCACCAACCCACAGCATTCTAAGAATTCAATAAAATTTTGATTCTGGCACTGTATTTAAGAATATATATGGAGGCTGGAGAGATGAATCAGCAGTAAAGAATACTGGCTGCTCTTCCAGAGGACCTGAGTTCAATTCGCAGCACCCACACGGCAGCTCACAATTTTCTGTAACTCCAGTTCCTGGAGATCTAACACTCTCACACAGACATAGATACATGAAGGCAAAACACCAATGCACATAAAATTTAAAAAGATTAGTGTGTGTGTGCATGTAACAACAATTAATTTTTTTAAAAAGGTCCTAAATTTGAAAGAAGGGATATATAGGATGATTTGGAGAGAGGAAAGAAAAGGAGGAAAATATGTAATTTTATTATAACTTAGAAATATAAATGAGGTAATTTTTAAAATACTTTTCAAAACTTTGCTCCTGAGTGAATGCATAAGAACATGTATTGAGGAGGCCCTCCATAAGGGTTGATGCTCTAACTTGGTATTATAACATGTGCCTAGAATCCACTGGTAAGAAAATGAGGTGTGATTTAGAGTCAGCACGCCTTTGTAGCATGCATGAGGTCCTGTGTTTAATCTCCAAAGAATTCTGTTAGCATCCTGGAGAGAATAGATAAGACAACAAATGGATAGAAGTTCTAGATACACAAAACCAAAACAAAATTGTCCTTTGACATTTACATATGTCTGTCACCTTCTCCCAAACCCCCATTTTCTTCTCCTCCATTGCTTTTCAGAAAACAGCAGGCCTTCCATGGATATCAACCAAACATGGCACATCAAGTTTCAGGAAGACAAGGCAGCTCCCCTCATATTAAGGCTGGATGAAGCAACCCACTAGGAGGACAAGAGTCCCAACAGTAGGCAACAGAATCAGAGAAAGCCCCGGTTCCCACTGTTAGGAGTGCCCCAAAAGAACAAGTTGCACAACTGTAACATATGAATAAAGGGCTTGGGTCAAACCCATGCAAACTCCCTGGTCATCAGTTCAGTCCCTGTGAGCCCCTATGAGCCCAGATAAGTTGATTCTGTGGGTCTTAAGTTCAAGGCTTGCCTGCACTTGCCTACACTTGCTTGCAGAGTGGGTTCAATACTATTCTGGACAATTTAACAAGATACTGTTTCAAAGGAAAAGGTAAAATTAGATGTGGGAAGATATTTTCAGTGGTAGAGCACCTTCCTAGAGTCCCTCAGTAATGGGTTTGGGATTGGGTAGAGCACTTGCCTAGAATTCATCACAGAGGGGCTGGGAGTGGGGGCATAACTCTGCCTTAAAATCCTTACAAGCTTTTCTGAATAAGGCTTAAGAAACCTTCATAAATTCAGTATTTTATTATTCAATAATACCTATCCAAGGGTCACTGGTGGTCTATTAGAGGCCACAGAACACTGATTTTGTATTTTAAAATGTGTGACACTGTATTAGTTAGGGTTTTACAAACACCATGACCAAGGCAAGTCTTATAAAAAAAACATTTAATTGGGGCTGGCTTACAGGTTCAGAGGTTCAGTCCATTATCATCAAGGTGGGAGCATGGCAGCATCCAGGCAGGCATGGTACAGGCAGAGCTGAGAGTTCTACATCTTCATCCAAAGGCTGCTAGTGGAAGACTGACCTAGGGTGAGAGTATTAAGCCCACACACACAGTGACACGCCTACTCCAACCAGATCACAACTATTCCAACAAGGCCACAACTCCAAATGTTGACACTCCCTGGTCCAAGAATATACAAACCATCACAGACACCCCCTAAGAATTGATCATAGGGTTGTGCTTATGACAGATACATTCTAAAATATCATTACTTATACACAGAAACTTTTTTTCTTGTTCCTTCCTGTAGTTTAAGCCTTAAACATCTCTTCATTCTTAAGTATATATATTAAAGCCTTACCTCAGGTTATAATGCTATGGGGAGGACATTTAAAAAGAGAAAACTTGGAATGGTGGGACCAAGTAGGAGGCCTGAAGGGAATTATAGGATCCCAGTCTCATTTCGGTCAGGCTTCTGTTGGTCTGTCCTGGCCATGGTAGGGGTGGAATGACATGGTTTCCACCTGGGAACAGGGCCAACACAATGGGCCTCCACAAGCATCAAGAGCTGCTGTGAGCATAAGGCTTGTTTGTATAATAATGAACATATTTTCATGTTTTTCCTTCAAAGTATGCCCTCCCTGTTAACATTACTGACTTCATGATAATCAGAGCCAGCCTGAGCCCAGGAGAAGAAGGTGTAGCTAATGTCTCAGCAAAATAGTAAACACCGGGACCTTCAGGATAGCCCTTAAGGATATGGGAAAGAACTCTGAAAACATGAGTTTGAAAATATATAATTTCTCAACTATGCAAAATATAAGGATGCAATATGAATTATATGAGGAGCTTCACAGATCTAAAGGAACAAAGGCAGCTGCACTGTGAGCCAACTTGTCAGAAAGATACTAAGGAAGGAAATAAAGAGATTTAGAGAGTGGTAATTGCAGGAGATCCCACCCAGCTAAGTTTCTTGCAAGCAGATTCCTGAGTTCAAGGTTACCCTAGGACAGAGCAAATCTAAATCCAGGTGTGGTCAAAATGGTATTTCCAGGGTGGAGTCTCACCCAGCTATCTTATCGTCTGTGCTTATGTTTGTTGTCTCTTCCCAATAGTCAAGGGGCTAAGGTCATGGAATGCTGATTCTTGGGATGGTCAAGAGGGAACACGGAATAAACTGATATGCAAATAAGAAACTGGTTTTGATCTTCATGAGATGAGTTACCAAAAAGCAATAGTTCCTTTTTAGAATTTTTTTACAGCTAGAGCAGAGCTCTCTGGAGATCTCTGGAGAAAAGACACAATTCTTCAAGAATTTTTTTTCTAGCCAAGCAGTGGTGGTGCATGCCTTTTATCCCAGCACTTGAGAGGTAAAGGGAAGCGGATTTCTGAGTTCGAGGCCAGCCTACTCTACAGAGTGAGTTCCAGGACTACCAGGGCTATACAGTAGTCTTTAAAAAAAAAACCAAAAAAATAAAAAATAAATAAAAAAGATTTTTTTTCTAATAGGATGTCTGGTTTGGGAAAAAACATGGAGAATGAACACAGCTCTTTTAGAATTTTTCAAATTTTTTCTAACAGGATGTCAGATATCTCAAGAATTACTTAGTGAGATAACATAGCTCTTTTAGAAAATTTTCTAGCAGCTATCTGGAGAAAGCCGTCTGAAGAGCAGCACAGCTCTTTTAGAATATTTTCTGGCTTTCTGATTTTGATCAGAAATTTTGATCAGAAAACCCAAGAATTAATTTTAGAATTTTTCTTACAGGACCTCTGACTTGGTTGAAAGATTCAAGAATTTTTATAGCAGCTTTTCTGACTTTGTCCAGAAAACCCATGAGCTGTCCAGAAAGCTTTTTAGAGTTTACACTAGCAGAGAGAGCTGTCTCAAGCAGAAAGCTAACTGTCTCAATTAAAGAGTTTTTTAGAATATCAAAAAAAAAAAATCTGTCTAGAGCAGAGCAGAATACACACACACAAAGAGAGAGAGATGCAGAGAGACAGAGACAGACAGAGACCGAGAGAACAGTATAAAAAGATGTCTCCAGCAGACTACAGAGCCAAGAGCTGTCTACAGAAAACTGTCTAGGGAGCCATCTCAAGGAGAAATTGGCTGCCAGCTTGACTTGCTGCTCCCAGACACCTCTCTCAGAACCCCTCTCCAAGCCAGTGCTGGTCCCTGGCAGAAACTTCCTAAGAACACACATATATTCCTGTTGGGAAACCTGGTTTCCATATGTCTCCTCTGCACAGATTTACTGGTGTATGTTGTTTGTTGTTGTTGTTCTGTGAATGTTTGTTAAGTGACCCTAAGTTTGAGGTTTCAGATTATGAACAAAGAATGCAGCCATAAGTCAATTCTAGCACTTCCTCTGAAAGAGCTCAAACTGAATGGGGGACTGTTAGACCACAGACAATACTCAGATCGGGGAGTTATTTCAGTGATTTGCAAGAAAATATGGGCACGGTCAAGACTATTGATGCAGGTGGCAAGCAGGCTGTCATAGAGAAGGAATATGAATTGCAGACGTTAAGAGAGGAATGACATTCAGGGCGGGATAAGGGGCATGAGACAAAAAGGAAATACCAGAGAAAACCATAGGGTCAGGTCAGAGACATTCATCAGAGAGTGAGAACACAGAGGTCAGTAGGGAGTGGATTATGGAGGATTGTAACCCAGTTAAGAAGATTAGGCCATCTGCTCGGTTGATTTGCAGATGGCTAATAGTATTCATTATATTTGGGTTCTTACTAACAGCTCTGAAGGATAACCTTAATTCCCTGCATAGGGGCCATCTGCCCTTTCAGTTTGTACAGCCTCCCATGTACTTGAGGAAACACTTTGATTGGGGAAACACTTTGATGATGATGATGATGATGATGATGATGATGATGATGATGATGATGATAATGATGATGATGATGGTACTGATGATGGTGGTGATGAATGATACTGATGACAACATGAGAGAAATAATCATAATAGTGACAGCAAATATTTGCTAAGCAGCACTCATGCTTCCTATATGCTTTAGCTTCCAGATTCAAACCAGTTTAAACTTTACAACATCTCTGAGAGCTACAAGTAGGAAATGCCATGTTACTTAAGAACCCATAAACACATCAACCCATTGGTGAAATGCAAAAGTGGAATTCTCTTCTTTATTCTTGTTAGTCTCATGGTCCAAAGTAAGGGATGAGGCAATAGTGTCACTTATACTAGTAAAGAACTGATTATTATAGCAGCACATTGTTCAATACTCATGTTCATTTAACACATCATGGTGTATATTGGGCAGAAAAGCATTTACTGGTAGAGAGAAAACAAGATCCTCTGCTTTATATCTATTAGTCTCAGGGACTCAGAATTGCATAAACATGCTCCAATTTGAAATTTAGATTCCAGTGAATTTTCTCTCTAGAGAGTATGCCTGTGCATTCTGATATATAGGGAAGTAGCAGATACTTGATCCAGAATTATCAGACACTTCACCAGTTATAACACCCCTCAAAAAAGTGTGAAACTTTTGCGTAAACTCAGTAAGTGGGAGAATTATAGCTCTCTTCCTACTACCTTCATCAAACATGTTGCTGTGTAATTAGCTAGCAGACAACAGAAGACACTAGACGGAGGATTCGTTGAGGATTATTTTGAACCAGAAGATAAAAATCAGCATTTCCACTACAGTGTTTAGGAGAAGAGGAAGAGGGGTTACCTATAGGATTATTTTACTTGTGGACTCCTTCATGTCATTAAAGGGTATTAGGGGAGGTAAAATGGTAGCTGTGAGCCTGGATTAACAGATATAAAAGTGGAGTTAGCATTCTATCTTTACTCCAAACAAGGCATTAACTTTACATACTCTTTGTGTGGTCTGAGTGTTGGCTAGAACAGCACTCCCTGGGATGTAAGACCAGATGTTACCTATTACATATTGAGTATAATAATAATAATAATAATAATAATAATAATAATAATAATGCAACAGGCTATACTTTGGCTCTAATTTGCATTTTGCCTCTTCTCATGATCCCTTCATTGAAAAAAATCTGTTAAGCTTTATTTCCTATGGTTTATTCTATTAGTTGTTCCTTCAGCATAAACTGTCACTAACTCATCACTCTGGGGCCTGTGAACCTATTGAACAAAACATGAAATTCTCATTTTTCATACAGAAAAATAAAAATATCAAAGAGTTGTGTTTCCCAAGATTAACTAATCAAATGTCCTCTTTTGTCTGTTTGCCACATCTAGATACCACCAAGTCTACTACTTACTTGCCAGTTTCTTTAAATTGCCACACGCTTTACTTTAATAAATTTGTCATCTCTTTGATATAATAAGAAAACTGTCTGTACAGAGAATGCAAATAAAAAGTGCTATGAAAAGTTGTTATTAAATTTCACTAGATACCACTGTTCAAATAAGGGTCTGAGCCTAGTCCTGCCCTGCTTTTGTTAAAAGGGGAGATTATAAAATTAGACAGTAGAGATAGATGTACCCATATTAAATTGAAGCTTTCCCTTTTCATAATCAAAAGGATTCAAAAAGCCATTAGAAAGGGATTTGTTTTTTCTCTCAGTGTATGATGTTTCAAAATGATTCATTGTGCATCATTGTTTATCTAACAGTCATATGCAAAACTGTATTTTTGTAACATTGGGGGTGCCTATTCCACTCTCTTAGGTCACGGGGACAGTATACCTTGCTTACCTTTGTTGTGTCTGAAATGTGTCCTAGGTAGCTCTACCTGTCAACTTTATACAGTCGGGATTTGTCTGAGAAAGCAGTCTCATCTGAGGAATCACCTAGATCAGACTGGCCTGCAAGCACGTCTGTGGAGAAAGGTCTTGGTTGTTAATTGATGTAAGAAGTCCCAGCCCACTTTGGGCAGTGCCATCCCTATGCAGGTGGTCCTGAGCTATTTAAGAAAGCTAACTTGAGTCCAGCTAGCAAGCAGTATCCTTCATAGTTCCTGATGTAGATATCTGGCTGTGAAGTACCTTGTTCCAAAATAATGCTGTTTGAAACAACAAGCAAGCTTGTCCTCAAGTTCCGACTTGAGATCCTGGCCTGACTTCATGGCTGTGATAGACTGTAACTATAATATGAAATGAACCCTTCCCTTTCTTAATTTGCTTTTGGTTAGGGCACAGCAACAGAAACCAAACTAAAACAAAACACTTTCCTAGTACTCCTGATGTAAACATGATATAGGCATAAGCTTTTGTGTCATTAAGGAGCTAGTTTCACAGAGCAGACATGTAGCTTTCAAACCACCATGAAAACTTGATCAATTTGTGCTACTACAACACATTCCTAGAGACTTGGTGGCTTATGAACAATAGAAATGTGTTCCTCTACTATGAGAACACAGTCCACAGAATCAATTAATCCGGGTATATAGGAGGACACAGAGACTGAAGCGACAATCACATACACTGTATGGGTCTTCTTTTTAAAGGGGAGCAGAGAAGAAGTGTGGATCTGGGGAGAAGGGGAGGCAGGAAGGGCTAGGAGGAGTGGAGGGATGGAAAACTGCAGTCAGGATATAACACATGAGAGAAGAATTTGTTTAAGATATAAAAGGAGGATGAGGAGAAGGAAAGGGAGAAAGAAGAGGGCAAAAAGGAGGAAAAGGAAGGAGCAGGAGGAGGTGGAGGAGGAGGAGGAGGAGGAGGAGGAGAACCTGGATTATTCAGAGTTGTATTTTACTGCATATTTATGTATCAGATGACAACTTTGCACTGTAAAATCTCAAATGATCCTAGGGCATAGTCACATGGGTTATTTTTATAAGGGCTATATTTCTATTTGTGATAGA
>NC_034608.1:10166024-10177860 GCF_900095145.1 Mus pahari | reverse complement strand
GAAAGGGAGAAAGAAGAGGGCAAAAAGGAGGAAAGAGGAGGAGGAGGAGGAGGAGGAGGAGGAGGAGGAGAAATGTATTCTGACCCTGGATTATTCAGAGTTTGAAGAGGATGCATATTCATGCTTCAGATGACAACTTTGCACTGTAAAATCTCAAATGATCCTAGGGCATAGTCACATGGGTTATTTTTATAAGGGCTATATTTCTATTTGTGATAGACTTAGCCTCACAACTACTCAGTGGCTTTCATGTCCTAGTGGCATTACCTTAAGAATTGTGGGGGTTTTATTTGTGTTTTTAATTGACTAATATACTTAGTTATCTTGGTTTTTTGAGATAGGGCCCTACCATCCTGGTCAAAAACTTACTATGTAGCCTGAAGTGGCCTTGAATTATACCTCAACCTCTGGAGAACTGGTTATCACAAACACAAGACACTAAGTTCAGCTCAGGACTGGAATTTCAGGCTCTGAATTTGAGAAATCCAAGTTTTAAATTAAGGTGTGTCCTTACCTTATGTGTTGTTGGGATTCTGTTTTGGTTTGGTTTGGTTTGGTTTGGTTTGGTTTGGTTTGGTTTGGTTTGGTTTGGTTTTTTGAGACAGGGTTTCTCTGTCTCTGTGCTCCCCTGGCTGTCCTGGAACTCACTCTGTAAACCAGGCTGGCCTCAAACTCAGAAATCTGCCTGCCTCTGCCTCCCAAGTGCTGGGATTGAAGGCGTGTGCCACCACTGCTCTGCAAGATTCTCTTCTGATTCATCTTTAGAGAACACTGAGTTGTGTCTTTCCTGTCTTCTACATGGGAAGGTTTCTCTCTACCTGCTCCAGATTCAATAGACTTTTCCCCTCATGTTCATTCACCCCCAACCTTTAGAGTTAATAATAAAGAGGGAATAGTTGGGAACTATACTCTGGGGAGCTTATAAAATTAATTTCTCACAGTTGCATCCCTCTGTCTGCAGGCTTTCAATAGGGCAGATTTCCAAAGTGACCATATTGATGTAAAATAACATAACCTTTCTCCTCAGACATGAACATGTCCTTTTGAAAAAGTTTTTAATCAATTATTTCATTTATTTACACTCCAAATGTTGACCCCTCCATGTCCCCCCTCCCAGAGTTCTTCACCCTATTTCCCCTATGAGAGGGTTCTTCCCCCTAGGCATCCTCCTGTTCTGGGGCATCAAGTCTCTACAGGATTACGCACATACCTATGTAGCAGGGACCACAGACCAGCCCATGTTTGCTCTTTGGTTGGTAACTTAGGCTCCAGGAGCTCCCATGGTTCAGATTAGTTGACATTGTCAGTCTGCCTATGATGTTGTTATCTCCTTCAGCTCCTTCAATCCCCTAACTTTTCTATAGAGATTCCCTGACCTCAGCCCAATGGTGTCTGCATCTGTCTCAGCCAGCTGCTGATAGAGCCTTTTAGAGGACATCCATGCTAGGCTCTTGTCTGCAAGCACAGCACATCATCAGTAATAGTGTCAGGGTTTAGTGCCCACTCATGGGATGGATCCCATATCAAAAGGGCATGTGATCCACTATGTTCATAAAACCCTTATTGGTAATAATCAGAAACTAGAAACTAGAAACAAGATGTCCCACAATCGAAGAATGGATACAGAAAATGTATTTCACTTACACAATGAAATACTATTCAGCTATTAAAAAAAGAGGACATCATGAATTTTGCAGGCAAATGAATGGAACTAGAAAATATGCTGAGGTAATGGAGACCCAAAAGGACATGCATGGCCCACTAAATGATCTCTGTTGTGGTATTTTCCTGTGAGCCACATTGGTGCCATAATAATTTTAGAGTTTGGAATATCAAATATCTAAATTAGGGATGTTGATACTATAATGTTAATGATAGTATTAAAATAGTGCTCTTGAAGTAAAGCTATAATATTTAAGACAAATCAAGACTATCATACTATCTCTTAGTTTATATAGTGAATAAGTGGGAAAAATGAATGGAGAGATGATTCAGAGGTTAAGAGCCCTGGCTGCTCTTGCAGAAGATTAGAGTTCAGTTCCTAGCATGCATACAGTGGCTCACCACTGTCTGTAACTTGCTCAATACCATATTTCTCTTTGTAGACTTCCAACTCTTATTTTAACCCCTTCATCTACAATGATCCTGGGTCATGGAGAGGGGAGAAAGAAATGATAAAGATATCCCATCTAACATGCTATCTTGATAGATGTCTCATCCTGACTTTGTAAGGAAGAACATTTATTCAATGCTCTCTGGTGTGGGGTTCTTATCTTGGGATCTTGTTGAGTCTATCCATGTACCTCTGAGAGATGTAATCCCATCCTCTACATTCAATAAATGTTCCCAGTAAAATTAAGGCCTTTCCAAGGTCATACCCCTAGGTGTGTCAGAATTAGAATTAGAATTCGAGTACAAATTGTTCACGGTGCTCTTTCATTGTGTGCTGTTACCTGTGTGTACAAGGAATTTATCCATGGACACATTCATTTTTGCATAAAATGAAATTATGTTCTTTCCTTATCATTTAAGAAATGTTAATCGTATCTAGAATCTTGTATCCTCAATCTACCCTCAAATTGTGTATTTTCATAATTCTAAATCAACCTTATCCTTCCAATATACTAACACTCACTTCTAATGTTTATTTTAAAATTCTATCAAAATCTATTTATATGTTGCTCTATGTCTGCTTTCAGCTTTAGGTTACACCATTAACACAAATTGACACACTATTTTGACACACTATTTGTAACAATGAACCAAATAAATGAACTGATAAAGTTAATAGTTTTACACTATGAAAATTTTAAAGTCTGTTTCAAACATTGATGTAACTTAACTCCAACATCAACCTGTACATTAGGGTGAAGTTTGTTGTTCTTTTGTTTTCCTCAATGTTGAAGCTCCTGAGATCTACAAAGTTGGACATAGATTATTCCAATTCATTTGAGCACTGTCCTACCTTGCTCTCTATTTCGGTGATAAAGAGCATAACCAAAAGCAACCTGGGAAGAAAGGGGTTTATTTCAGCTTTTAACTTTCAGGTTACAGCTGGGTATGGTGGCGCATGCCTTTAATCCCAGCACTTGGGAGGCAGAGGCAGGCGGATTTCTGAGTTCAAGGCCAGCCTGGACTACAAAGTGAGTTCCAGGGCTACAACCTTTCAGGTTAAACTCCATCACTGAGGGAAGTTAGGGCAGGAACTCGAGCATGAATCTGGAGGCAGGAACTAAAGCAGAGTCTATACAGAAATACAAACAATGGATTGTTTACCATGTTTTACCTCAGCCTGCTTTATATATATATATATATATATATATATATATATATATATATATATATATACACACACACACACACACAATCAGGATCACATGCTCAGGAGTGTTACTACCTACAGTAAGCTGGATCCTCCTACATAAATAATTAGTTAATAAAATGCCCCCAAAGACTTACCTATAGGCAAATCTCAATTGGGACACTTTTTAAAATGAGACTCCTTCTTCCTAAATGACTGTAGCTTGTGTCAAGTTGCCAAAAAACTAACATGCACAGAAATATAGATTATAGTCACTGTGGTTGAACCAGGGGCACATACATAGGCTATGGGGTTCTTCAGTTGGCTTAGCCCTCAATATATTCAAAATATAATCTCAAGAAAAACTACTTCACCTTTTATCAAGTTTCTACTGCCCAGGCCTAAAATAAGCCCCTGAACACCAGATCACAGGCAACCCATTGTGGTCCCCTTGAACTGACCCTAGAATTTTAGCTTGCTTTCTCTCTGCAGTAACTCTTTAAACCTTTCTTCAGTGAGCTTTCTTTTGAGACTAATACTCCTTTTTAAAACTAACCCTTAGGCTGAAGAGATGGCACAGTGGTTAAGATGAATGCTCTTCCCGAAGTTCTGAGTTCAATTACCAACCACCATATGGTGGCTCACAACCATCTGCAATAGGATCTGATGTCCTCTTCTGTGTGTCTGAAGACAGCTACAGTATACTCATGTACATAAAATAAATTAATCTTAAAACTAACCCTCTGCTGACTGTGGATTTCACTTAAGTTTATGATTTTTATGTATATGATCATGAATATCTGACACCCTAATTCTTGAATTAAGCCCATCTGAGTTTCAGTTTCTGTACTTAACAATACTGCTTCATCAGGTTGACTTCTGTGTGTCAGGGTCAGAAGAAATGTATGGTATTACCATTAACTCTGCTTGCATGAGAGACAGTGGATATGGGGTTTTGTGTGTGTGTGTGTGTGTGTGTGTGTGTGTATTTGTGTGTGGTATTTTTATTTATATTTATTTTAAATAATACATTTTATTCTTTGCTAGCTTCAAGAATCTTTTCAGTGCATATTGATCATATCTATCTACCACTATGTCCCTCTAACATTCCTTAGTGACTCTACCCCATTCCCTTCTCAACTTCATGTCTTCTTTTTACAGTTACTAATAACCCTAATGCTACACTACTGATCTGCTCAGAGGTTCGATAATGGCATGACAGTTATGGGATTAACCAACTGCTTACTAATAGACTATAAAACCTACAACATAGGAGGGAATTCTCTCCTGGTAGGCCTGGTCAAAAGCCTGGGGAACTCACAGGCTCTCAAAGGAAACTTACTGTTGTTTCACAAAATTGCCATGTTGTTAAACTGTACTCTAAATATTTGAAATTATAAATGCATTTATTCTATTTCTTTACTTTGGTCAGAGAAGCATCTTTTTGCTTGGTATATAGTGATTAATGCACAGACTCATAACTGGCTGAAGTTCTGTGACGAATAACTATGAGTGCTCAGCAGTGGATGAACCATCTGTATCAACCCCTCACCATTCAAAGCTCAGGGAATATAATAGAAGAAAGAGGTTGGAAAATGTAAGAGCTGGTGGATGGGTAGGAGAGCTGTGAAATACTGATTTCTAGGCACAAGGCTGTTAACTGCATCAACTCATAGTAGCTATGGTTACTTGCATAAGATCAAGCCAGTCAAAACCCCAGCACAGGTGGAGGTGGGAGGAGGGCACCTGAGAGACCACCACCACTAGAAGAGCTATTGGCTGGTTCCAAATATAGAATCACTTTCTTTTGGAGGCTGTTCATGCCCTAGTGGATATATTCATACCACTTTCTCACTTTACCATTCTCCAGATTGTTATTCCCAAGAAATCTAATACCATGTACTCGATCTTCTTATTTTAATGTTTATGGATGTTTTATATATATATATATATATATATATATATATATATATATATATATCTCATGCATGTCGCTCCTGCAGAAGCCATAAAGGGGGCCAGATACCCTAGACATGAACTTGTAATGATTATAAGGCTAACCTATGGATGTGAGAATCAAGCTCCAGTGCTCTGGAAGAGCAGCAGAGGTATTTTTCCAGACCAATGCTTCCTGTATCTTGGGTTTTTTTCCACTGCTTAATTTATTTATTTATTCACTTTACATCCTAACTGCAGCCCCACTTTCTCATAACAATCTCCCCACTCATACAGACCCTCCCACTAGCACCCCTTCCACTTCACCTATGAGAAAAAGGAGGTTACTTCCTGAGTCTTAAGGAGCCTCCTTTAGGACTTCATGAGACTTAACAAGCTTTCCTCTGGGTTGAAATGTTTCAATTCAGAGATAACTGCTACATAAATACAGAGAGAGAGAGAGAGAGAGAGAGAGAGAGAGAGAGAGAGAGAGAGAGAGAGAGAGAGAGAGAGAACTAAAAGAAAATCAAGTAGTTCCTGGATAGTGACACAACAGAAACAGCAACCACAGACAAGAGAATGGGAAATATATCTTCTTCTACTTTTACTTTATTTCAGTCATGTAAATTGAAGCTATTGGATCAAGGATCAGATGACATATTCTATATTTCTAGATAATGGACTTCAATGCAAGAGAAGCTTGGAGGAAGATATGATACAAATTGTTTATCTTGAATGATAAAGCAGCTGAAGGGTCCAGATCCAGATCCATACATGAGGGGTGAAGTTCACAAACGACCTAAGGTAGACCCAAGCCTGGAAAAGCCAGGGATAGATGAACACAGCAGGAGAGGGGCTTCCAGGAATGATGTTGCAGTCACTTGGCTTGGGCTTGGGCTAGGGATTGGGGCGATTCTCTCTCTCTCTCTCTCTCTCTCTCTCTCTCTCTCTCTCTCTCTCTCTCTCTCTCTCTGATTTTGCAGGGGATTAAATACTCACAGGGATCAGCTCGCACTAAACCTTGATAATCCAGATTTGCAGTTTAGCTCAGTTCACCCAGGGTTATCTCACACTAGCGCAAGGACAGGGATTTTTTACAGGGGGAGTGACAGACTCTGCTTCTGGGAAATTGGAGAAATGCAACTGTGAATGCCTCTTCCTGAGACATTTCTAAACTGATATTTATTAGGATTTTCATTATAACCCTGTGACGAGTGGGACACTCTCTTACCAAGAGAAGGAAATGGGGTCGTTGTTAGAGTAGTCAGGGGAAAGATAAGCTATGTGCGTAACTTTTTGAAAGACCTTCTTTTCTTTCTTTTAGACTGTGAAAAAAGTTCCTACACCATCTTTTAACCAAGGGAGTCATGGAAGGAGAATATGGTGGGTAAGAGATTAGGAAATGATGTCATAGCTCCTGGCATGCTTAAGTGGCACTAGATCCTAGTATAATTCAGATTTATATACATTGAGTCTTCCTTCTAAACTTGCTTCTATGCATGTCTCTGCTTCCAAGAAGCAAAGCAACTGTTTGCAGTTGCACTCCAGTCCATACGGGGGCAAGCCTACTCCCCCCTCCATCCTTTAAGGTATTCTGGGTATCCAGTGCTCTACAAGTGTTCGGCCATGTTGACAAGGCAGCATGTGTCTGGATCTTCTATTACCTCTTCAACGAGACATCATCTTCACAAACTCTAAAGAAAGAAAGAAAAAAAAAGAAAAAAACTCCTGTGAGGCTCCTCTATAAGGCACCTGGAGCTTCTCCTATGTTGCAGGCAATGACATCAGTCATTGAACTCTCTATGACATAGTGTTCATAAAATACCGAGCTTATAGACATAAATTATTAGTACTTTATTTCAGTGTGTGTGTGTATGTGTGTGTGTGTGATATGAATGTATATACAGATGTACATGCACCTGTGCATACATGTAGAGGGTACAGAAGGATGCCCCATGTCCTTCTGTAATCCTCCTTATTTTATTCCTTTGAAAATTGGTCTCTCACTGCACCTGGGACTTTACTAGTTGTTGCTGATGTTGATGTTGTTTTAATGTGTATTTGTACTTTGCATGCATGTATGCATGTGTACCATGTACATGTAGTTCTCAGTAAGAGCAAAAAGGATCTTGGATCTCTTCGAATTGGAGTTGTGAAACTCTGGGTGATGTGACCTCTAGAAGACCAGCCAATACTCTGAACCACTGACCCATCTCTCCAGATTCTTCTCAACAATTTTTTGTTAGGCTGGTGGCCAAGGAACTGCAGTGAACTTCTGCTCTCTAGCCCTATCTACCACCAGTTACAGGCACAGGGTCCTGGGTACCAGGCATCCAAACTCAGGTTCTCATACGTGAGCAGCAAATGCTCTTACCTCCAGAGCTATATTTCTAGCCTTTGTTCTATCTTTCAGTGTTCCTGGAAGAGTGCCATTCTACCACCAACAACAAACAGAGCTTAGTAAGGGAAACTGGCCTGTTTGAGATCAAGTGGACAGTAAATAGAAAACCCTGCAGGAACAGATTGTTCATTGCTTTGTTTAGGCTTAATTCCAGATGAACTTGCTGGCCCCACTGTGTTTTGAGGTCATCCTATCCTTCCCTTGGTTATAGTTGGCCTAAAGATCTGTCTCATAGCCTCATCTCCATTTGTCCCCATTTTCACTGATGTACATGGTACATTTGAGACTGTTAAGATCCAGCAGGTACCCAACACATTTACTAAGTTTCCATTTGGGGACCTGTAGAGCAGATATGATTTCCAAACGCCAAATGACTGGGGAGCTGGATCAGTGTTTGCTGCAAAAGCAGGAGGAGCTTGCTTTGCATCCCTGGTACTGGCATAAAAATCCCATTGTGAACCTGTAACCATAGTTTTGTTGGAGGTGGAAAGAGGACAATTGCTGGGGCTTGCAAACTACCAGCCCAGCTTCAAGTTCAGAGAGAGCTCCTGTCTCAGTGGAAAGTGGTTGCTCAGGATGCCAAATACCCTTTTCTGAATTCTATGAATGTGCATCTCTCTCTCTCTCTCTCTCTCTCTCTCTCTCTCTCTCTCTCTCTCACACACACACACACACACACACACACACTCCATTGACCTTACACACAAGCACCAGAGAGAGGGAGGGGTGGGAGAGAGACACTCATCTGTCTTCCAGCATGGAAACAAACACAAGATATGTTCCACAGAAAAGAACAAAAACTCCTGTAAAGTTCACAGTCAGGCTTAATTTATTCAGGCAAGGGAGAGGAAAGATTCTTGACAAAGGGGGACTGGCTTGTTTCCTTGAAGGATTCATAAGTATTATAAGTGCAACAAGAGGGCAGGACATAGGTTACAATGGAAGAGAAGTTGAAGGATGCAGAATAGGAAACATGTTCCCTCAGAGCATATCAATTCACATCATGGTTGCAAAAGATAAGACTGGGTAGGCTAAATAGGCATGGACTTGAAAAACAGACTATAGATTTTGACCCAGCCTGAAGGCAATGACTAGATGCTGTGTACTTTAATTCAGAGAATATCACAATTTAAACTTGATATAGCCAAGTTTAAATTTGCCTCCCTCAAATGTGATCCCACAGAGTACTAGTTCATAGTTATTATCAACTTGACACAACCTAGAGTTGTCTGAAAAGGGGGAACCTCATCCAAAGAACTACCAGAATCAGATTGGCCTGTGGGCATATCTGTGGGTCGTTGGTTACTAATTGGCACAGGAGTCCCCAGTCTACTCTGGGTAGCACCATTCGCTTGACAAGTGGTTCTGGCCCACATGAGAAAGCTAGCTGAGCAAAGACCAGTGAGTGAGCTGCTTTATCGCAGCAACACACATGAAATGAGAACATACCTTCAAATAAAAACTTGGAGAAGATTATAGAGTGGATGACCTGGAGAACCACATAGAGAAGTCACAGGTGTAGATTCCTGGATTTCTTCCCCAAAGTATTACCTTCAAAGTCAACAGTGCCATCTCCATTGATATCAGCCTCCTGTACCACCTCAGCAATCTCCCGGGGTGTGAGCTTCTCCCCCAGCAGCCTCTGCATGGCCTGCTGCAGTTCTGCCAGTGTGATCTCCCCATCTCCATTGGCATCAAACTAAACAGAAACAATGAGGCTATATCAGCTTCACTGAAGAGAATGGCCTTGAGGAAGGTCCGGGTTCTAGTCACTTAGCGCAGGCCAAGAACTAAGCTAAGCACTTAGAACATATCACCTACTGGAATGGTGGCTCATCACCATTATTTTTTTTAAATTTCACCTACATTATTTTAAATATATTTATTGTGATATCATTTATATACAAAAAGCTATGTATATGTATAATGCATTCAACTAAATGAGTTTGGACAGATGCATAGACTCAAGGAATCATCATCATAACTAGTGTGACAGATCTGTCATGACCAAGAGTTTCTGTTTGCTTTCCATGTCTTTAAATAAATTATTACATTTATTTGCTTGTTTGTTTGTTTGTTTTAAACTCTAGATTTTATTTCCCCTACTGGACCAACCTCCAACTGTTCCACATCACATCCCCACCTCCTGTCTCCACATGGATGGACCCAACACCCAAAATCTACCCAACCAGACCTCTAAACTCCCTGGGGCCTCCAGTATCTTGAGGGTTAGGTGCATCTTCTCTGACTGAACCCAGACCCAGCAGTCCTCTGCTGCATATGTGTTGGGGGCCTCATATCAGCTGGTGTGTGCTGACTGGTTGGTGGTCCAGTGTTTAAGAGATCTCGGGGGTCCAGGTTAATTGAGACTGCTGGTCCTCCAACAGGGTCACCCTCCTCCTCAGCTTCTTCCAGCCTTTCCCAAATTCAACCACAGGGGTCAGCAGCTTCTGTCCATTGGTTGGGTGCAAATATTTGTATATTTGTTTCTTTATGTGTGTGTATACATGTGGGCACATACATTCCATGATAAACGGTGAAGGTAGGATAACAACTTGCAGGACTCACTATGTGAGTCCTGAGGGCTGAACTTGGATCAACAGCCTTTTAATATTATCCCATGTCACTATAAGTATTAAATTATCATAAACATTTAGTTTCTTTCTGATTTTATTTGGTCACAAAGGAAAATTTATTCATGACATTTGTAAGATGGAAAGTACTGAAAATCACTGTGTTAAACAAACCACATTAAAAAAAAAACTATTCATGACATTTGTAAGATGGATAGTATTGAAAATAACTCTGTTAAACAAACTAGAAAGCAGACAATAAGAGGGGAAGAAGATATTTTAAGGGAGGAGGAATGCGGGGGGGGAAGGGTAGCAGAATACATATGAAATGAAAGTTAAAGAGGGACCAAGGCCTTGCACACCCTAAGGCAATGTTCTAGTGCCAAACCACACATCCCCAGGCTCTTGCTGGGGGATTTGAGGCAGGTACCCTGCCACTGAGCCACACCCCACCCCCTCATTAGGGGATTCTAGGCAAGTGCTCTACCACGGTGCCACATCCCTAGCCCCTCACTGAGAGATTCTGTGCAGGGGCTCTGCC
Source organism: Mus pahari (assembly GCF_900095145.1). Lineage (NCBI taxonomy): Eukaryota > Metazoa > Chordata > Mammalia > Rodentia > Muridae > Mus > Mus pahari. The sequence goes on along the minus strand of NC_034608.1, from coordinate 10,167,109 downwards.
ACTGAGCCAAGCCCCCAGCCCCTCGTGGGGGATTTTAGGCAGGGACTCTACCACTGAGCCATACCTCCAGCACCTCATTAGGTGATTCTAGGCAGATGCTCTACCACTGAGATACACCACCAGCCCTTCACTGGGAGATTCTAGGCAGGGGCTCTACCACTGAGCCATGCCCCCACATCTTGGAAACCTTGTCTGTTTCTTGTTATGTCCATCACTTGATCTTGGCTCCCTTCTACAAACATTTTCCTAGCATATAACCTCTGCCCTAGAATGCCCTGTCCTAGAATGTGCTTCCATAGAACAGCTCCACCCATCTAAAAACATCAAACTCTTAGATTCTTCCTTCCTATTGCAGGAAGCCAGAGGCTCCAACCTGGGGAAACAAAGGGTATTGGATTTCATCTGTGATCCTCAGTTTCTTCATATGTATGATAGGAATTGTGTTTACTCCTAATATTATATGTGAGGGTCAAATCAGATGAATACCTATTGTCAAATGTTTGGAATATGTTATTCTCCTTCCTTGTACCTAATCACAACTAGTTGGTTTTGGTGGGAACAGTCTACTGTGTAGACTAAAAATTAGCCCCATGGTGTCTCCCTTGCCCATCTCTCAGAATTATGGAGTTATTAACTCACCTCCTTGAAGGCATCTCGCATCTCCTGGACACCAATCATCCCTGCTGTCTCTGCAAGCAATTTGGGGGTCATCAGTTCCACAAAGTCTTCAAAGTCTACACGGCCACCAACTGAGGAAGAAGGAACATGGTTAGCAATGATTCCACAGGCTCTGAGTTTTCATCCCTCCACTATCCCATTCAAGCCATAAATAGGTCAGCTCCTAGTCTCCTAGATGCTAACAATTTTCTTTGAGTTCCTAACTCTACCCAGCCAAGTCAAGTTCTCAGGTTGTTCCAATATGAACTTATTAGACAAAGGATATACATATAACTAGGTGACCTTCATAAAAATCTCTTTAATTTTTATTCATTTTAAACTCTGTGTGTGTGTCTCTCTCTGTCTCTGTCTCTCTGTCTCTGTCTGTCTGTCTGTCTGTCTGTCTGTCTGTCTGTCTGTCTGTCTCT
>NC_034608.1:10150042-10165942 GCF_900095145.1 Mus pahari | reverse complement strand
TGTGTGTGTGTGTGTGTGTGTGTGTGTGTGTGTGTGTGTGTGTATACATAAATGCAGTTACCTCAGAGGCCAGAAGAGGGAACCAGATTCTCCTGAAGATGGAGTTACAGATGACAGAGGTGCCCAACATGAATGCTGAGATCCAAACTCAGGTTCTTTGACCAAGCAGTACACTCTTAACCACTGAGTAATCTGTCCAGACCCTCTCAGCAAATATCTTATTGGTTTAAAGCTTATGCACTCCCCCATCTAGAGACCAATAGAAGAAATAAAGATTTAAATGTGGACTACTCTCTTTCAGCTATGGTGACAGTAATCCCTTTGTGTCCATTGAAGACTTGTGCCAGGACATCCATAGCATATCTAAGCAAGCTCAAGCTCCTGTCATAAGTGCCATAATGTGTGTATCGTGTACTTGTAGTCTCCCATATGTTCTAGTCACCTCTAGATTTTCCATTATAGACTATACAGAGATGCTCTGTGAATAACAGTTGTGCTGAATTATTTAGGAAACAGAGGCAGAAAGTCCTTATGTGTTCTAAGTCCTTATGTGTAGATACAGTTCCTTTCTAAATATTTTCTGTTGCAATTGCTTGAACATGCAGATAATGAAACCAGCAGGCGGAGACTTAACTATGATTATGAAATGAAATGAAATCTTAACTCAGATCCATGCCCAAGATCCAACCTAATTATGGATTCAATCACAGAATTGACTTTGATTTCCATTTAATGATGCATTCCTGAGCAATGCTACTGAGTTACACTGGTCCCAAGTCCAGGTTCATGTTCAACATCCATCAAGCCCCACTACAATGAACTCTACTGATAAAATGTTACATTCAGTAAGAGATAATGGGGAATATGACTTTTCCCACAGTGGCATCCCTTCCTTCCCACAACACAATGAATAAGTAAGCCATAATCATGTCTTTACTTGATAGATGGGGAAACTGAAAACAAAGAATATTCCAGAAGTATTCCACTGTTGAAAATGACCACAATAAGTAAATAATGAAAGTGGGACTCATAGGCCAGGTAGATGACTTAGCAGGTAAAAAGGACTTCCTGCCCAACTTGAGGACATTGAGTTCGAGCCCCAGAACCCATGTGGTGGAAGGAAAAAGCCAACTCCTTCAAATTGTTCTCTAATCAGCACACAAATACTGTAACATTCACATGTATCCTCCCTCAACATCCTCCCTCAACATGCAAAATAATTAAAATTTAAAATGTTAAAGTGGGAAGCTGTAGAGCTACACTATTAAGTTCACTACCTATTCCTACAGAAGACCTGGATTTAGTTCCCAGAACTCATGTGGCAGCTCATGACTGTTTATAACCCAGTTCCAGGGGACCTGACACTCTCTTCTGGCTTCTTCAAGGTGCCAGGCACATGCTTGATGAACAGACATACATGCAGGCAAAATGTTCATACACATGATTTTTTAAATCTTTAATATTTTTAATAATAAAAGGTGCAACTAGTATCTAAATCCATCTCTTTCTAACTACTGCAAATAAAATTTCTTCAAGTATAGCCTGAGCTGCTTTCTGGCAGATGGCTCTTCCCCTTAACCACCTTCTTCCTTACACCCACCCTGTCCCCAACTCCAGGGATGCCTCCTGCCCCTTGTCCTCACGGTTCATTCGGATTTGCTGGCCCAACTCAGTCAACTCCATCTCTGTAGGCATGTAACCCATTGTTCTCATGAGATTGCCCAAATCCTTGTAAGAGATGAACCCATCTCGGTCCTTGTCAAATTCAAGAAATGCTTCCCGGAGTTCTAAAAATTGAGAAGTGTGTTAGAGCAACCTGAAATTGTCTTTGGGGAAGACTGGTATCCCTTGAAACTATCAATGAGATATAGCTAGAGATTCTACAAAGAATACATTTAATGAAGTAAATGGTTCATTTTTTTTAAAGCAGGGATATAAAAAAAATGTGTTAGTAAGATGACCCTAAGAGCACTGAAGTTCTCAGACTCTTGAGTGAACTTGAAAGGGATCTCAAAAATAACCCCCACAAAGGGCAAATTTTTTTTTAAAGATTTATTTATTTATTATATATAAGTACACTGTACCTGTCTTCAGACACTCCAGAAGAGGGAGTCAGGTGGTTGTGAGCCACCATGTGATTGCTGGGATTTGAACTCTGGACCTTCGGAAGAGCAGTTGGGTGCTCTTACCCACTGAGCCATCTCACCAGCCCAAAGGGCAACTTTTTTAATCACTCTAAAATGTGCATCATTTCCAAGTCCCTGTGACTTATGCAAATGAGACAGACACCTGTCAACACTCAAGGAGTAGAGCCTGAAATGACCCAGAATGTGCTGTGCAGATTTTATTTGATCAGGGACATGGGAGAAAAGCATTCTTGACATGAGGTAATTTACACAGAAATGCAGGAGAAGAGAGCAGTAATAGGTGGCTACATGGAAGGGCATCTGAGAAAGGAATTACCATCAATCTCATCCTGTCCCAGTGGTCTCTCCTGAAAAGAACACAGGAGAGGATATTGTAAGAGTCAGAAATCCAATCCCCGCCTCCCCAAACAAGCCCATTGTTCCGTCAAGCTCTCTGACCCTTCACAGTCTTCCTCTAACTTTCGCCTCCCTCCCTCTAATACAACTCCCACCCCCAGCTCTTCTCTAATGACCCTTTTCTCCCATCCCCACTCATTTCTTGTCTCCCATCCTTGCATCTTAATCTCCAACTTTCTGTCCCAAACATCCTGTGATAAGAACTTCTTCCCCAGATAAAGAAAGTACAATAAGTCTCATCTACCGTGTTCAGAGGGATCTCTGTGTGAGTTCTTTCACTATGCTTATGCCTCAGAACCACATCACTGAGGTAGACTCAAATATTCTTATCTTACCCATGAGACGCTAAATAGAAAGATTTAATGATCCCACCAAAGGTCACAAAGATCATAGACTATCCCCATTCAAGGGAGAGATAAATGAATTTGTTCTATTTTCTTTTTATTTATTTGTTTGTTTGTTTAATTGTTTTGAAATGCAAGTACTTGCCAAGTACTCGTGAGTAATCAGAGGACAATTTGAGGCAACTGGTTCTCTCCGTCCACAAACTCAGGTAATCAAACATAACAACAGGTCCCTTTACCTTCTGATCTATCTCATTGGCCCTTATTTATTTATTCTGTTATTTACTTATTGAGATAGTTTCATGTAACCAGGCTAATAGCTAAAAAGAACTTCTGATCCTCCTGCCTCCATCCACCAGACACTAGAATTACAGACACAACCCACCACACCCACTTTGTATGATACTGTAGATTGAATCTAGGGTCTTATATGTGCTAGATAAACTCAGACACTTCAACCTTTAAAACTGAATTTGTTTTATCACCAAAAAAAAAAAAACAGTTTTGCATCATGATGTTGTCACACACCTATATCATTGTTCTTTGCTGACTTTGGCACCACCACATATAGCCCATGTTCCACTCTTTCCAGTCCCATTTCTTCCCCAAAACAATACCCTCTTCTGCTTTTATGACACGCATACTCCTTTGAAGTCACTCAAAGATCAGACACAGGATTGAGACTAGGATGTAGAACGCCTGACTCCTATGCCAAATTCTTTCTGATACATCCCACTGACCCTAGCACCTCCATTCTCATTCCTGGGGTGAGCTCCCCCTTGTGTGAAACCAGTTCTCAGAGGGGTTTTCATAGAATATTCAGTCTTAATCTTACATATGGGAATTGCTGGTCATTGTTCCCTAATCATGATACACCTGAGGGTACACTTGGTTAGCAGGCATAGTACCTGGTAATTAACTTCTTATCAACCTTATTCTTGGAGACCTCACTTTGGATTTTCTTTCTTTTCTTACCAAGAAATCTCTTACCTTCCCTCATCTCTCTTCCCCTTCCCTCCTTCCCCAATTTTTCCTTTTGTCTTCCCTTCCGTGCCTTGCCTCATCCTGATCTGTGTCCCCTTCTCTTCTCTTCCCTTCTATCTTTTCCCCTTACTCCTCTCACCTATCCTTTCTTTTTCCTCTCTCTGGTAATTTTAAAACCTTACAATGAAGAACATGCTACTGAGACTCAAACATGACTGAATGAGTAAATAAATGGGTAAATTAACAGATGATAGATAGATAGATAGATAGATAGATAGATAGATAGATAGATAGATAGATAGATAGATAGATAGAGACACGTGTTGGCTGTACAGGCTTAAAACAAACTACTTCAGGACATAATGGCCTCAGTTTACAATTTTACTTCCTTGTAAAATAGGAATTAAATCATACCCAACCTCATATGCTGTTCTGAGCACTGAATGCCATCAAGCATATAAAACCTTTTGCACAAGACTGGACAAACAGCAAGACTTAATACACAATAGCTATTGTTAATACCATCATCAGCATTATCACCACCATCACCATAATCATCATCATCATAAGCAGTAGCACCACCACCATCACTATTATCATTGGCATCAACATTCTCATCACCACCATCAGCACCAGTATTGTCATCACCACTAGCAGAAGCAGCATTACCATTAACATCATCACCATCATCATTGTATGATTTCACATATGAAACAATGATGCTGTCAACAATGGCTCCATAGCATCTCTCGTTTATATTTGTCTTACTCCACTATACCCCTCTGCTTCTGACTTCTGATTACTGACCTTTATGCCCACACAGTGCTACCTGAGCTTCAGTTTGTGCTCTCTCCACCTGCTCCCCTTGTTGCTCAGCATTTGCATACCCCTTCTTTTCCCCATGCCCCAGATCCCCTTGATCTTCCTACCATCCTCTGCACTGTCCCCACCTCACCCGCTGCTTCTCAGCAATGCCTTTTCTCAAGAAGATGCAGGCAGGACCCATGGGAAACTGCATTGGAGCAGGTAGAGTTCACGAAGCTCTGATGTCAAGATGGTCCCTCCTTCCTACTTCCTTGCAGCAGGCAACCCAGCTTCCTGATTGTCTCAATCCTTTGCCAACTCCTCCTGTCTCTCTTAGCCTCTTCCTCAGTCCCTGTGAGAGATCTGTGACAGCTCTTAGAAAATCTCTGCTCAGACAGTGGAGGGATCAGAGCTTTTCCTACCTCCCATTTATGGCTGGAGTGAGATGGGAGGGGGAAGCCAATGTGGGCCTCTGAAACTCTTTTATCCCCAGAATGGAATTGGATAGTACATTTTGAAATAGGGATTAGGGTGAAGCCTCCAATCATTTTCTGTACCAACAAGCATTTTGAACACTCATCTAAGCCTGACCTTTGGTGAGTGAAAGATTAAAAGGATGAATGTGGTCATCAGTCATGTGCCCAAAGGAACAAGATGCAACAATACTTGATACCAGAAGAACACAGGCAATTGGAGGAACTTACATACTGTTGTTTTGCTAAGTAAGTATTTTGCTAAACTGCCTTCTAAATACTTATTTTTATACCTATAAATTAGTCTGCTTTTGACAATGACTAGAAAATACTCTCTACAGTAAGTAGCTGTCAATGCTGAAATAATAATAAGCCGAAGTGCTGAGTATAAGTGTTCGTTGAGTGTCCAGTCCTACATGGGACATTGCTATCAACCCCTTCCTCAAGACTCATGAAGCATTAAGGAGTAGGTGTGGGAGGAGTGAAAGAATGGAAGAACCAAAATATGGAAAACATGCTGTGAAATATCACCTTCTGAACATGACATAGCCATTGCACTCAGACACTCATTGCATCTATGGTTATTTGAACAAGAACAATTGAACAAGATTAGTTAGCAGTGGAATGAGAGAAAGAGAGACAGAGAGAGAGACAGAGACAGAGATACACAGAGAGAGAAAATATGAAGGTAGGAAGGGAAGCATTGAGAGATGTCAAGCAGGAGTAGGAAGAGGAAACTGAGTGAGGATAAGCTTAGTGTACAATTTATACATGAGGGGATGGAGAGATGGCTCAGTGGTTAAGAGCACTGACTTCTCTTTCAGAGGTCCTGAGTTCAATTCCCAGCAACCACATGGTGGCTCACAACCATCTACAATGGGGTCTGATGTCCTCTTCTGGTGTGTCTGAAGAGAGCAATGGTGTACTCATTCATATACATAAAATAAATAAATCTTTCTCACATTAGATACATGTATGAACTTGCCAAAGAATGAGTAAAAAATAAAAAGAAACCACTTGATATCAGATGTTATGTGACCTCCTAAAGAGACATAAATACATGTTTATTCTACATAAGGCACTTGCAGTCAACCGAAGTCTGACTTGGTGAACCAGTGAGTTCATTCAGGTTGCCAACAGAAATATGAGTGATGGATTATGACCCATCACTAAAAGTCTATCATAGGTAATGACTCATGAATGCTGTATATTTGAAAAATCCCTACACAACTTGCAGGCAGTTCCCCTGAAGAGTACCCTCACATCTAGAAATTGCTTAATACTTACATAACTTTGGGGAGGAACCTTTTGAATCATTTAACTGCCTGAGCTGCCTTGGTCTTATAAGTTTCATGAGCTTCCTGAGTCTCATAGGTTTGATAGCTTCCTGAGATTTATAAACCTACTCATCTCCAGAAGCAAATTGCTACATAACACTGGACTCTAATACATGAATATACATAGGATGGAAGCCATGGCAATCATTCATCCTCTGCTCATATCCTCCCTTTTGCTCCTTCTGGATACTTGTATGGGAAGAGAAAAGTTGGGTATGTAAGGAGGATGAGAAGCATCAAAGTCAAGAAGTGGTGAGAATATTCATACATGATAGGTATGGGTCATATGATATGTAAAACAGAGCTCACAGATCAGATGAGCTGAGGATATTCCCTACATAAACACAGCATTGCTCAGAAGATATTATGGTTTTGGCATGATTTCAATGTGCTCCAAGGATTCATGAGTTGGGAACTTGGTACTCAATGGGAAGTCATTATGGATGATATCCTATTAAGGGATTAAGGCATTTTTTCATGGGACCACTCTTAGTTCTCTCAAAAGGTTTTACCTTACAAAATAATGACCCTGACCATTTCTCAGGGTCTAGTTTCCTGTCTCACTGTCTTAGTTGGAGTTTCCATTGCTGTGAAGAGACACCAAGACCAAGGCAACTCTTAAAAATAACATTTAATTGAGGCTAGCTTACAGGTTCAGAGGATCAATCCATTATCATCATGGCAGGAGGTATGACAGCATCCAGGCAGACATGATGCTGGGGAATCTGAAGTTATACATATTCATAGAAAGGAATCCAGACTGTCCTCAGGTAGCTAGGATGAAGGTCTCAAAGCTCACTCCACAATGACATGCTTCCTCCAACAAGGTCAAATCTCCTCTAATGGGACCATAACTCCTACTAGTGCCACTCATTAGGCCAAGCATATTCAAACCACCACATCTCTGTTTCTCTCTCTCTCTCTCTCTCTCTCTCTCTCTCTCTCTCTCTCTCTCTCTNCTCTCTCTCTCTCTCTCCCTCTCCCTCCTCCACCTAGTATGTCTCCCTCAATTATCTTTCTACAAGATGATGCAACCAAAGAGGTTCTCACCAATACCTAGCTAATAATACCATGCTTTCAAACATATACAATTTTTAGCTATATAAGCATATTTTCTCTATTCAGTTCCTAGCTTCAAACAAGATGTAACAGTAGTGGAAAATTGGGTCCTGGAAATAAGAGATGCAGATGATGGGAAGGCAACATCCAGGGTATGGCTTGAGGGTGTTAACTAAGAGGGAGTCTGCCAATGGAAATTTTGCATAAAATATTATAACTCACCACAGTCTGAAGAATGTCTACTCATGATGTTGACTATTAGTTCAAAACTAGGGTGAAAAGGGTGTCTTCACAGGGGTGGAAAGACAATGGAGAAGACAGAAGAGCTATATAGAGAATTTAGAGCTATTATAAAGGAGTGTGAGTTCACAAATAAGGACAGGTATAAGATTATCCTTCAAAGGGGCTTTATTAGGAAAGTAATGGGCTCATAGCTATAGGCATGCAAGAGAGAGCCCTTAGTAGGAGAGATAGCATTATGACCATAGGCATCCATAATGGAGTCCTGAATAGGAGAACAATTAGAAGAGATATAGTATCATTACCATAGGCAGCCATGAAGGCTCTGGGCGGGTAGATATGAGAATCTCTAGGTCCCTCTGTTCCCTTCAGATCCAAAAAAGAAAAGATTCTACAGTAAGTTTTGTGAAGAGGTAGACAAGCTCTATACTATGTGACTTACCAATTCTGGTTTGCTGTGATAAAACATCGTGGTCAAAAGCAACTTAGGGAGACAAGGGTTTATTTGGCGTATACGTTCAGGTACCTGTCCATCCCTTACAGAATCAGGGCAAACACTCAAGCAGAAACTGTGAAAGAATGCTGCTTATGAGCTTGCTTCCTATAGCTAAAGTTCAACTATCTTTCTTACATAGGCCAGAACCACCTACTAGGGTTGGCACAACTCACAGTGGGCTGGACTCTTCCACATCAATCATCAATCAAGACAGTTACTCTCAGATATAGTCACAAGACAATTTGATGAAGACAATTCTTCCATTAGAGTTCCCCCTTCCTAGGTAATTCTAGATTGTGTCAGGTTGACAACAAAAACTAGCCATCACAGTAGCCTAACCTAGCCTACAGACATAATCCAGAAGGCACCTATAAAAACTAGCTACAACTCCAGGTTGTCTTGAGCCTTTTTAGAACTGTAAAGATAAGAAGCTGTAAGCTTAGAGGGTTTTTTAAAATCATCTGTGTCCCCAAATTAAAGGGTGGGGCCTGATTTCTAGGAGACAAAGAATGCGACTAAAAGGACTGTGGCCTAACAGGAGCCAGATTTCTTGCTGTTGGAAAAGGGAGATGCCAATAGGGAGAAAAAGCAAAAAGAAACTCAGGGCTGTAATCAGAAATACTGGTATGGGGCTGCAGAGATGGCTCAGTGGTTAAGAGCACTGACTGCTCTTCTGGAGGTCCTGAGTTCAAATCCCAGCAACCACATGGTGGCTTACAACCATTTGTAATGAGATTGGATTTTCCCTTTTGGTGTGTCTGAAGACAACTAAAGTGTACTTACATATATCAAATAAGTAAACAAATAAATAAATCCATTAAAAATAAGAAATACTGGTATGTCTTTATGGGTTTCAACATGAACACACAACTGCACTGTGTGCCTTAGTTAATTTTCTGTTGCTGTGATAAAATAACATGACCATAGTTACTTAGAGAAGAAAGGTTTTCTTGAAGTTTACAGTTGAGATTCCATGATGGCAGAGACAGCCTGGTGGCTGGAATGAGAAGCTGACAGTTCACATCTTGATCCATAAATACAAAACAGAGAAAGCAAACCAGAAATGGGGGAGGCAATTTAATTTCAAAGTAATGTCTCTAGCTGCATATATAGCAGAAGATGGCCTAGTCAGCCATCATTGGGAAGAGATGCCCCTTGGTCTTGCAAACTTTATATGCCCCATACAGGGGAACGCCAGGGCCAAGAAGTGGGAGTGGGTGGGTAGGGGAGCAATGTTGGGGGAGGGTATAGGGGACATTCAGGATAGCATTTGAAATGTAAATGAAGAATATATCTAATAAAATATTTTTTAAAAAAAGATTTCGGTACTTACAGACCTTGGGGATGCTCAGCAGTCCTCCTGAACAGAGGAAAGATAGATGGGGAAGAGTGGCAACTAGCAATATATACTGGGGGGCTAGGTTGTTAGTTGCTTCAAGGTGGCAAACAAATGCCTGGATGGTGCATTTAAAGGAAGCCCAGCCTACGGAGGGGAGGGGAAGGGTGCTTTCTAGTTTTTATCAGTATTGCAAGCTGGCACCAGTTGGGCGTGGTAAAGAACTAACTAGAAATCTTGTTCCTGGGATTAAAGTCAAGTTTACATTAAAAATAGGGAGAAGGATAAACACTCAAGTCGGAGCTGTTTTTAAAACTGAAGTGGTTTTATAAAAGCTTTTTGTTTTGTTTTGTTTTGTTTTGTTTTTCGAGACAGGGTTTCTCTATATAGTCCTGGCTGTCCTGGAACTCACTTTGTAGACCAGGCTGGCCTCGAACTCAGAAATCTGCCTGCCTCTGCCTCCCAAGTGCTGGGATTAAAGGCCTGTGCCACCATCGCCCAGCTTTATAAAAGTTTTTAATCCCCCCAACTCTTCTGTGGTAATGAAAGCTTAAGTATGATGTTATTTTACACTTGCCATTCAGAACTGAGATAATTTTCTATTAATTTTGTCCTTTAAACATGACAGAAAAACTGTACCTGTGAAACATCAATGTAATGGTTTTCGAAAGATTTTCAAAATAATACCTCCAGTTTACATGAAAATGTGGACTGGGGAAACTTCATATGGCCCCACTGCTACATGAGCTTTAAATGGCTACTGAGAGTCAGTCTTCTCAAAGGATAAAATAAATAGGTTACTAAATTATAAGTAGTCAGCCTTAAGCACATATACATGCAAGCAACATTAATTAGACTCACTAGTATGCCTCTGTGTGACATATATGTGATAATAATTATTAAAGAACTCACATATTTAAGGAGGAGATACATGAAGCATTGGAGTAGGGAGGTAGAGAGGTGGAAATGATGTAAATATAGTACTTATATAAAATCCTCAGAAAAAAAATCCTGATCAGTTTGTCATGCTTCAATGGAAGGCCACAAACTCATGAACATATAGGCAACACAAATGGGAATTGATGGGTGAGGAAAAATTAAAAAGAACTCAAAGTTAGGGGGACAAGGAAGGATTGATGGATCTGGGGTTAAGCGAAGGTAAATAAAGTCAAACCACATTGTACAAAATTCTCAAAGAAGAAAAAGTTTTTAAAACTACACTTTGGTCACTTGAGCTTGTTGAGCCTTTTGAATTCTGTGAACTGTATCTTGTGTATTCTGGATGGGCTTTTTCTTTTTTCTTTTTGGCTAATATCTACTTATTTGTGAGTACATACCATGCATGTCCGTTTGGGTCTGAGTTACCTCACTCAGGATGATCAGGATATTTTCTAGTTGGATCCACTTGCCTGCAAAAGTCAGGATGTCCTCATTCTTAATAGTTGAGTAATATTCAACTGTGTAAATGAACCACATTTTCTGTATCCATTCTGCCTTGTCTAGCTTGTTTCCAGATTCTGGCTATCACAAATAAAGCTGCTATGAACATAGTGGAAGAGGTGCCCCTGTGGCATGGTGAGGCATCTTTTGGGTATATTCCCAAGAGTGGTATAGCTGTGTCTCCAGGTAGATCTATTTCCAATTTTCTGAGGAACTTCCAGATTGATTTCCAGAGTGGTTGTACCAGTTTGCAATCCCACCAGTAATGGAGGAGTGTTCCTCTTTCTCCATATTCTCGCCAACATGTGCTGTCACCTGAGGTTTTGATCTTAGCCATTCTGATTGGTGTAAAGTGGAATCTCAGGATCATTTTGATTTGCATTTCTCTGATCATTAAGGATTTTGAACATTTCTTTAGGTGTTTCTCAGTCATTCGAGATTCTTCAGTTGTGAATACTTAGTTTAGTTCTATACCCCTTTTTGGATTGGGTTGTTCAGTTTTTTGGTGAATAACTTCTTGAGTTCTTCATATATTTTGTATATTAGCCCTCTATCAGATGTGGGGTTAGTAAAGTTTCTTTTCCCAATCTGTAAGTTGATGATTTGTCTTATTGACTATGCCCTTTACTTTACAGAAGCTTTTCAGTGTCATGGGGTCCTATTTATCAATTGTTGATCTTAGAGCATGAGCCATTGGAGTTCTGTTTAGGAAATTTCCCCCTGTGACAATGAGTTCAAGGCTCTTCCTTAAATTCTCTTCTATTAGATTCAGTGTATCTGGTTTTATGATGAGGTCCTTGATCCACTTGGATTTGAGCTTTGTACAAGGTAACAAATATGGGTCTATTTTCACTTTTCTACATACAGGCAGTCAATCCAGATGTTCCACGACAGAAGAATGAATACAGAAAATGTGGTTTATTTACACAATGGAATACTACTCAGTTATTAAGAACGAGGGCATCCTGAGTTTTGCAGGCAAGTAGATGGAACTAGAAAATATCACCCTAAGACACTGTCAATAAGACAAAAAGGCCACCAACAGATTGGGAAAGGATTTTTACCAATCCTAAATCTGATAGAGGACTAATATACAATATATACAAAGAGCTCAAGAAACTGGACTCCAGAAACTCAAAAAACCCCATTAAAAAATGGGGTACAGAGCTAAATAAAGAATTNNCAACTGAAGAATATCNAATGGTTGAGAAACACCTGAAAAAATGTTCAACATCCTTAGCCATCAGGGAAATGCAAATCAAAACAACCCTGAGATTCCATCTCACACCAGTCAGAATGGCTAAGATTAAAAATTCAGGTGACAGCAGATGCTGGCAAGGTTGTGGAGAAATAGGAACACTCCTCCATTGCTGGTGGGATTGCAAGCTTGTACAACCACTCTGGAAATCAGTCTGGCGGTTCCTCAGAAAATTGAACATAGTACTACCAGAGGTCCCAACAATACCTCTTCTGGGCATATACCCAGAAGATCTTCCAACTGGTAATAAGGACACATGCTCCACTATGTTCATAGCAGCCTTATTTATAAGAGCCAGAAGCTGGAAAGAACCCAGATGTCCCTCAATAGAGGAATGGATACAGAAATTGTGGTACATTTACACAATGGAGTACTACTCAGCTATTAAAAACAATGAATTTATGAAGTTCTTGGGCAAGTGGATGTATCTGCTTGTGGACGTTGTACATCGTGGTGCGCACTAGGCTCCGCACCACGATGTACAACGTCCACAAGCAGCTGAGGGCCAGCAGAAAGAATGGAAATAGACAACCTCAGGAAATAGAAGGTTGGGGGAACTCTCCAGAATGTACCAAAGACCTGGAGGTGAGGGGCTCTCAGGACTCAAAGGGAGGGACCTTAGATGAAATGCCCAACAGTAGGGAAAGGGAAGTTATAGAGCCCACCTCTAGCAGGAAGACAGGACATCAAATGAGGGACGGGGTTGCCATCCCACAGTCACACCTCTGACCCATAATTGTTTCTGTCTGAAAGAATTACAGGGATGGAAATGGAGAGGCCTGAGGAAAAGAAGGTCCAGCAACAGGCCCAAAGTGGGATCTCGCTCAAGGGAAGGTACCAAGCAACTGAAAGAGTCGGATGCAGTTATTTGTACCCAACCAATAGACAGAAGCAACTGACAACTGTTGTTGAATTAGGGAAGGCTGAAAGAAGCTGAGAAGGGCGATTCTGTAGGAGGACCAGCAGTCTTAATTTGGACCCCTGAGATCTTTTAAACACTGGACCACCAAACAGACAGCATACAGCAGCTGATATGAGGACCCTAACATACATACAATATAGGACTTCCAGGTCTGTGTTTATTCAGAGATGAAGCACCTAACCCTCAAGAGGCTGGAGGCCCCAGGGAGTTTAAAGATCAGGTGTGGTTGGAGGGGGCATCCATGCGGAGATGGGGTGGGGTGGGGAGAAGGTGTGGGATGTGGAGCAGTCTGAGGGTGGATGGGGAGGGGTGGAGAATGGAATATGGAGTGTAAAAAATGAATTACAAATAAAATTAAATTTAAAAAAACTACCTTTTTTTTCTTCTGTCAAGGCTGTCAAGGAGAGCTCTCCTTTTCTGACAAGAAGAGTGGGGGTAAAGGATGTAAAAGAGAGAGACTGGGAGGAAAGAAGAAGCTGCAATTGGGGATATAAAATAAGTAAAATAATAAGTTTTGGTTTTTGACAATTCCATACATGCATATAATATGTTCTGGACACCCCCTTGCCCATTCTCTTGCTTCCTTCCCATCCACACCATCTCTTTATTCCTTACCAATCTCCTTCCCATGTTTACTAGTTTTTGGGTTGTTTAGTGTCAGCTATAGAAGTGGAGGTGGTCACCCGGCCCTACCACTTACTCCTGATCTACTGGCATCCAACAGACAGTAGGAGAGAGGGTGTCACAGTATCCATTTCATACTCATTGTTGAGCAGGCTATACTTCCAAACTCAGAGTCATACAGACAGCTCTGGTTCAACTCCATGAGATTGATTTTAACCTTCTGCCCTCTCCTCTCTTCCTCCTACTTTCTGTTGATGGCCCCATCAATAAGTATCTCTCATGCCATCTTGTTCTCTTATGCTCTCTGTTCCTCCCCCCCCCCAATCCTTTCCCCTCTAATCTTAATGCCTTGCTCCTCACAGCCATCCCCTTGGGAGCACTCTCACTATCTGCCCTTTTCCTCCTTTCTTCCTTTTTTTCCCCCTTTTCTTTTATTGGATATTTTCTTTATTTAATTTCAAATATCATCCCCTTTCCCCTCTGGAAACCCCCTGTCCCATCCCCCTCCCTCTGCTTCTATGATCTTCCGTCTTCTTTCTCCTATCTTTGTTCTGTAGTCAATAGAACACTGAGGAAAAAGCAGGCCTGAGACCAAATGCTGGCTCCAGAGACCCAGAGATAAACTACCAAGCCCCTGCCTGTTATTGTTTCCATACAAAATGTCACCACAGACACATGTGTTTCAACATTTGGTTCCCAGTTGATGCCACTGTTTTAAGAGACTAAGGAACTTTTAGGTAACAGGACCTAGTTGGAGGTTGTAAGACCACCAGAGAGGGCCTTCCACATTGCAAAACCCCATCCCTTATAGTCTAGCTCTGTGTTCATGGAACAATTAGCAAACTGCACGGCCAATTCCAGCCCCCTATGATGGGGTCCCAGCACCATGCCTTCTCTACCATATGTTCATATCCTTCAACAATGGATCAAAAGAAATCCTCTCCCCAAGCTGATTCTGTCAGGTATCTGTCACAGCTATATGAAATACAGTCTTTGAGCTCAGATCCCTCACCTTGACAGCAGGCAAATGACTGTGATGTTCAAATGGCAAGTGTGGAGCCTGCCCCAGGACTCAGCCGAACACTAAACCTGCCTCTCATCCCATTGCTCCAATCTCTCCTGTTCATTTCCTCTCCTGTTTTCTCTTCCTTTCTCCTGCTTAGCTAAACACGCAGCACTGACATAAGTAAGCTGTAATGTCTTGTGCTACTCTTTATTAATTTCTCAGGGAAATGGCTACTTCACTTACCAGAGTCACAGGCTATTGCCTGTAGACAAGGGCTTTACTCTATCAACTTCTGCAAAAATAAAAAATAAAAAACAAAAACACCAATTACTTAACTTGCCAGGGTCTTAAGATCATTGCCTACAGATGGGTATTATGTTACTTCCAGTTTATTTCTCCAGAAAACACTTAACTAGCCAAGGCCTTGAGGTTATCATCTGTAAACTGAACATGATAGTATCTGTCTCAGAGTATATTTCACTTACAACCTACCTTACACTGAATAAGCAATGTCTTTGTGTAAACTGTTAGTCTTGCCAGTTACTACCAGGTAGTGGGAAAAGTCAAACAGGGCTTCAGTAAACTTAGAGGAGACCAAGATGTGGCCCAGTGTAATGCAGGATTCTGGGCCTAGACCCTTTTACCTCAGAGGTCAGAATTTCACCAAATGATTATTCACTGACCATCTTTTTGGTGTCCCTTGTCTCAGCGGGCATCATTGTAACCTCTCCCTTCATGGTCTCATAGACCATTACCTGTGTTCACATCTGTCTATATGTTCAAGTCCTATTTATGTGAGAAAAACAGAGATGAGCACATCCACCAATCATGTTACTCATTTTTTTCCATATCTGTAAAGTCCTCCTTTCCTTTTAAGGTCATATATATATATATATATATATATATATATATATATATATATATATATATATTTAAAAGTACAGCATCAACATTTTGGGAGAAATAAGCAATTCAACACCCAGAAGTCTTTTATGTTTATTGAGTCATTGGGAAGAGTAAAATTACATTGTTTG
>NC_034608.1:10135861-10149777 GCF_900095145.1 Mus pahari | reverse complement strand
TTGGTTTTTCAAGACAGGGTTTCTCTATGTAGCCCTGGCTGTCCTGGAACTCACTTTGTAGACCAGGCTGGCCTCGAACTCAGAAATCCACCTGCCTCTTCCTCTGCCTCCCAAGTGCTGGGATTAAAGGCACACACCATCATGCCCAGCTCTAATTATGTATCTTATCTAATTACCTTCTATCTCTCACCTATTTTTAATCTTTTGACCTATCTTTCTCTTATCCATCTCTATGTATTATATAAGTCATGAAAGTATAAGGGGGACAATTTGCTGGAAGTCAGGAGTCCTAAGAGATGGAGGGCAAGAAGAAAATTGAGAGATTAAAAAAAGGACAAATATTGCATGTCTTCTTTTACATGCCAATCTTAGATTAAAATACATATTTGTGTATACATACAAGAGCAGGACAGAATTACTCGAAGGGAGGAAGAGGACCCACATAAGAAGGAAGGAAGGCTAAAAGGAAGCAATGGGAAACAAATTAACAAACTATTCGTATGTGTATAAAAATGCCATGATGAACCCCATAATCTTGAATGCTATCTAAAAAAAATACTAATCTTTAACAAAAAGAAACCAGCATTGGCTTCAGGAAAAATGAGTAATGCCTCTTGCAAACTTTCTCTGTACCAGAGCAGGTCTAAGGTCTTAAGACCAGGGCACAACCATAATGCACATTTATTCCATAGATGATTAAAGGAATTCATGTGAAGGAAGTTGCCTGTGTTCTTACAACGAGAAGATTGTGGAATCCAAATCAGAGAAGATCCTTTAAGTGCGGCCACTGAGTTACAGATGGAAGGAATGGAAAGGAGAGGAAGTAGGCAAGCAGGAAGGAGGCACTGAGGCAGCAGATAAGACAAGAAAGGTAAGTATCATCCTGAAGCAGATTGAAGGGAAGATCTTGAAGGGAGAATGCAAGCCACAACAGCATGGTGGGAAGCAGAGAAATAAAGGATCCATCGAGGTGACACAGGATGCAGGAGATGGTGAGGGACTAATAATCATCATCAATCTGTTAGTAAAGAAGCAAGCACGTACAGAACATGTCTTCTTTTATAGAAAAAAAAAACTGAGTAAGACTGGGTGTATAAAATGAGCAGATATAGAATGAGAGAAAATTTTAAGAGGCCTTGGTCTCAATCACTACATTCATTTTAGCCACATGGATGTTACACAGAGTGGTGTTCATGATCAAGGAATTGTGTTCTAGCTTTAGGGTCCCCTGAGGCATCTGAAAAACATACTTTGCCTCTTTTAGCTCTGGTGACCCATTGCCCTGAATAATGCTATCAAAAACACCATCTAGGTCTCTGGAGATTTGCTTAATGATAATAGCTAAGGCAAATGCAATTTTATGAGTGGCAGAGAGCATCAGGCCAGGTTGACACCTGGGCCCTGGTAAAGCAGTAGGCCCACAGTGCCCTGAAAACTGCAGTTCTTCTTCACAAAGAGACAGCTTGTGGTGGACTTTGGAGAGAGCACAGGTGGTGATTCCACTAATACATGCCAACTCTGCAAGTAGTGCCTGGAAAAAAGGAGTTACAGGTGTTACTATTGATCTATGCAGGTAGCCTTACCTGTGGGAGACGACTAGAAGATCTGGAGCCATCTACAGACCATGACATGGGTTCAAAAGAAAGTTACTTCTTCCACAAAAAAACCTAGATCTAATCCCACCTCCATGGCTTAAGGGGCATTCCCATTACCTATGCTTATTGTGCAAGTATTTGTTTACCTAATGATGTCAAGTCTAGGGGCAACTGTTCATACCCAGGTCAACTGCTTTAATCCAAGCAAGGAATTAACTATTACATCAAATATTAGACCTGTCAGAATCCATATAATATTTCATTCTATGTTTCTTCACATTAAGCCACCAATAACATCTTTCTTTCTGCTTATTTAACAGGTAAAGTCATTCTACTCCAGTTCTTTGCATATGGTTCCCTATTATATAGAATTCTTTATATGATACCACAGATTCTCCTTGTGCTCTGCAACCCTGATTCACCCAGTTCACCATTTTTAGTGCTTGGTAACAAGAAAATCAAGTTCACTGCCTGTGAGCAAAGGCAGCTGTGAGAAACTACATTCAGTACTGACATGTGACATGCTGCCCACAGTGGCACAGAGGGTCCCACTATCAAAACAGTGACAATTCCTTCCAGGTTAAAGAAAACCACAAGAGTCTGAGAGAAGGAGCTGGCCCTCAAAGATAAGCTCATTTTGGACAACACTGCTGCTACAATCATGAACTCACAGCATTTGGGGTTACCTGCATAAGATAAAGCCAGTCAACAGCCCTATTGGGTTGGGGAGGAGCACCTAATCACACACCCCCCACAGGAGGAGCTATTTAGAAATTGATAACTTCTCAGGAAATAGTCTATTTTCTTATGGGATATCATCCTGGGAGGTCTATAGACCAAGCTCTAATGACAACCCCCATACCCACATGAATATTGGGAGCACCAAATGAACTCCATGGGATATTAAAAATAAATGACATGAAGTCTGGAGGAGGATCTTGAAGTATCTGTGAAGAATTGGAGGGTGTTTTTCAGACTAAATATGAATTAAATAAATCATATACTTGTATGAAAAGAACACTTGATACATTTGCAGAGGACCCAGGTTTGATTCTCAGCATACACATAGCAGCTCACAACCATCTATAACTCTAGTTCAAAGGAAATCTAAGGCCCTCTTGAGCTTCTGCAGCACACATGGCACACATGCATATCTGCATGGGAAAATACTTATGCATATGAGATAAAAAAAAATCAAACTTTAAAATTAAGATCATGACAAACTTACCTTAACCTACTATAAGCACAAATGCTGTGAAATATTTACAAAGGAGAAGCTGAGGCTCAAACTGGCTGCATCAGTCTGATCTGCCATCACAAACTAAGCCTTGGCTCTGAACTGGAAGCTTCTGGCTACATCAATCCCATATGCCATCACACACTGTGATCATTTGTATATACTTGGCCCAGGGATTGGCCCTATTTGGAGGTGTGGCCTTGTTGGAGTATGTGTGTCACTGTGGGCATGGGCTTTAAGACTCTACTACAAGCTGCCTAAAGTTAATATTCTGCTAGCAGCCTTCAGATGAAGATGTAGAACTCTCAGCTTCTCCTACATCATGCCTGACTGGATGCCACCATGTTCCTGCCTTGATGATAATGGACTGAATCTCTCAACCTTTAAGCCAACACCAATTAAATGTTGTCCTTATAAGACTTGCCTTGGTCATGGTATCTGTTCACAGCAATAAAATCCTAAGATACAAACTAAGCCTTGGCTCTGAACTTAAAGCTTCTGACTACATCAATCTGATCTGCCATCACACACTAAGCCTTGACTCTGAACTAGAAGCTTCTACAGGACACCCACTGATCACATATGGGACATGGGGATGTTTTGGGTCAGGATGTAGGAGGACAAGACAAAGATGGAACTTACAAGGGATCCTTAGTCCTTATGTATGTTGTGGGATTTCTTGAACTCCACCGTCTGAGAGCCTTGGGCATCATGCACTCTGTCTCCCAAGCAGGCCATGTTCCCAGGATTCCTGAGAGTGGAATGAAAAGCAGCTCTGAATGTCATGTGATAGGCATTTCTGGGACCAGCAATGAGTGAGGACTCGCTGTCAGTTGTCAAGGGCTGTGGTGAGGTGGCCACTTAGTGAATACTCTTTGGTTATTGGAAAATCCTCAGTAATCTGGCCCCCTGGGCAGCCTCAACATCCATAGCAACCTAGTCCATGCTACTTTCTGCCTCTGAAAGCCACTCACTTCAGCACTATTCACTGTTTTCTCCCCTACACAGATGCAAGCTAAAGAGGGAAGAGTGGTTTCTCTCTTCACATAATTTTTTATTTCTAGGACAGAGGATGAAGCCCAGGGTTTCATATATACTAAACAAGTATTCTGTCATTGAGCTACACCCCTAATCATTCACTGCAGGGCTTTAGGCAGGGAATCTACAATTGAGCCAAGCCCCTAGCCCTTCATTGAGGGATTACAGGCACGGCTTCTATCACTGAGCCATATCCACAACACTTTACTGGGGATTCTAGACAAGAGTTCTATCACTTAGATACCACCCTCCAGTCCCTCTGTAAGGGATTCCAGGCAGGGGTTATACCCTTAAGGCAAACCCTCTGCTACTCACTGAGGTAGACATCAATTGACAACCATACCCACAACTCTCACACAAAATTACTGAAACTTAGCTCTGAAACTAGATCCAACTCAGAAGTCAAATCAGCGGTAGCCTGACACTCACCCAGCCACTTTCCTCATCTCATTGATGATATTAATTTTGTTTTTTTGCACATTCTCCTTGGATAGCCTCAGCAAATCTGTTACCAGGTCTGGTGTATATGAGTCAGATAGTTTTAGTGTCCCATATTTTTTTCTCCATGTCTCAATATCATCTGAAATAGAACCAAACCAAGAAAATCATGTCAAATTAAGATTGTTTCAATTTATGTCCAGGGATGGTAAAGTATTTCTGTACCCCAAATCCAGATGGCCCACCATATGGCTGCTATAAATAAAGAGGTACCGGTTTACACTTCTTTATGAAATTAAGCATATGTTTTACTATCTGTTCTTCATACCTTCACAAAGAAAGGAGAATGTCTCCTTTTCCACATTAACCTGTATTATCTGGACCTATGGCTGATACAGGTGAATAATGAATATTTGTTTTAAAAAAGTACAAAAGAGGGCAGAAAAAAATAGCTCAACAGTTAGCCATAATAGCTACTCTTCCAGAAGACATAAACTCTGCAGCACCCACATGGTGGCTCACAACCATCTATAACTCCAGTTCTAGAGGATCTGATGCCCTCTTCTGGCAACATTGGGTAACAGGCATGCACATGTTAAGCAAACATACATGCAGACAATATACCAATACACATAAAATAAAAAAACCATCTTTTAAAAAATAAAAGAAAGAGAGAAGATATGCTAGCTGGGCTTGGTGGTGCACACCTATCATAACACTTGGAGACCAAGGCAGGAGGATTGTGAGTTTGAGCTGAGGCTAAGCTGCATAGTAAGACTCTGTCTTAACAATAAAATGAACAAGGGCTTGGAAATGGCTTAGCAAAATTCATACTGCTCCTTCAGAAGACTGAACTTTGGTTCCCAGCAACAGTGTCAGGTGATTCATAACCATCTATAATTCCAGCTCAACAGGATCCAATGCCTCTGTCCTCTGAGCATCAATACTCACATGCACAAACAGACCAACACAAATACACATAACTAAAAATAATTTTTAAAATAACTTTAAAACAAAAAAAGGGGGGACAGTAGAAAGAAACAGGTAAAGCCGTATGTGACTCAGGGCTGCAATCTTAGTACTTATAAAGTTGAGAAATTTCTGGCCTGGACCTCCCACCAGGGAAGGTTACCAGCTTGTCAGCTCCTTTAAAGACACCAGTCTGAAGGCCTCACAGGAGTTTTGCTGCATGCGGGGCAATAGGTAAGGGATCCTCCCAAACAACCACAGCAGCTGGGATCCCTGAGGAACCCAGCAGAGTCAGGACCCATCAACCCCAAAGGCCCCATCCCCTGAATTCCACTCCCCTTCTGGCCTGTGCCTTTTGCTGGGGCAGATCACCAGCCAGTCTGCTCCTCTAAAGACACTACGGTCTGAAGGCATCCCAGGAGAACAGCTACATGTAGGCAACAGCTTGAGTGCCCCTCTGAAGATCCCACAATCTGAAGGCCTCCCAGAAGATCTTCTGTAGCCAGGGTAATAAGTCACCTGCATGCACGTCCCTCTTAAGACCCTACATTCTGAAGGATTCACATGAGGTCTGCTACAGCCAGAGCCACAGGCCTCCCAGGAGACCTGAAGAAACCCAGGGACACACAAGGAAGGCTCCAGACAGAGACACCCAGACCAGCTAACATCAGAGATAAACAGATGGCAAGGGGCAAGTGTGAAACTATAAGCAACAGAAGCCAATATACTTTGGCATCATCAGAACCTGCAGTTCTCCCACCACAGCAAACCCTGTATACACCAACATACCTGAAAAACAGGAAGCTGACCTAAAAATCCTATCTCATGGGAATAACAGAGTTCTTTAAGGATGAGATAAATAACTCACTAAAAGAAATACAGGAAAACACAGGCAAATAGGTAGAAGCCTTTAAAGAGGAAACAAATAATTCCCTTAAAGAAATACAGGAAAACACAGTCAAACAGGTGAAGAAATTGAACAAATCAGTCCAAGACTTAAAAGTGGAAGTAGAAACAATAAAGAAAACACAATGGGAGGCAAACCTGGAAATGGAAAACCTAGGAAAGAGGTCAGGAATTACAGATGTGAGCATCACCAACAGAATACAAGAGATAGAAGAGAGAATCTCAGATGTAGAAGATACCTTAGAAGAGATTGATACAACTGTCAAAGAAAATTCAAAACATAAAAAACTCCTAACTGAAAACATCCAATAAATCCAGGACACAATAAGAAGACCAAATCTAAGAACACTAGGAATAGAGGACAGCAAATATTCCCAGCTCAAAGGAATGGAAAACATCTTCAACAAAATCATAGAAGAAAACTTTGCCATAAATGTACATGAAGCCTACAGAACACCAAATAGATTCAACCAGAAAAGAAAATCCTCTCATCACATAATAATCAAAACACTAAATGCACAGAACAAAGAAAGAATATTAAAAGATGTATGGGGAAAAGGCCATGTAACATATAAAGGCAGACCTATCAAAATTACACCAGCCTTCACAACACAGACACTAAAAGCCAGAAGAGCCTGGACAGAGGTCATGTAGACCCTAAGAGAACACAAATGCCTGCCAAGGATACTATATCCAGCAAAACTCCTAATCAACATAGATGGAGAAACCAAAATATTCCAGGAAAAAAAACAAATTTAAACAGTATCTTTTTAATAATCCAGCCCTACAGAGGATATCACAAGGAAAACTTCAACCCAAGAAGGGTACCTATACCAAAGGAAAAACAAGATATTAATCATCTCACAACAAAGTCAAAGGGAGAGAATCACAGGCACATAATGCCACCTGTAAGAACAAACATAACAGGTACTAACAATCTTCTGTCTCTAGTATCTCTCAATATCAACAGATGCAAATCCCCAATAAAAAGACATAAGCTAACAGACTAGATATGCAATCAGAATCCAGAATTTCGCTGCACACAATAAATACACCTCAATAACAAAGGCAGACACTTCCTCAGAGTAAAAGGCTGGAAAAAAGTCTTCTAAGCAAATAATCCCAAGAAACAAGTGGGAGTTGCCAACCTAATCGCCAATAAAAGAAAATTTCAATGAAAGTTATCAAGTGAAATGAGGAAGGACATTTCATATTCATCAAAGGAAAAATCCACCAAGAGAAAGTCTCAATTCTGAACATCTATGCCCTAAGTGCAAGGGCACCAACATGCACAAAAGAAAATTCACTAAAGCTCAAAACACACATTGAACCCCACACAATAATAGTGGGAAATTTCAACACTCCACTCTCACTAATGGACAGGTCATTGAAACAGAAACTAAACAGGGACACAGTGAAACTGATACAAGTTATGAACCAAATGGATTGAACAGCTATATACGGAACATTTCAACCTAAAATAAAAGAATATACCTTCTCAGCACTTGACCAAAACTGACCATATAATGGATCACAAACAAGCCTCAAATGATACAAGAAGATTGAAATAATTCCATGCATCCTATCAGAGCACCACAGATTGAGGCAAGACTTCAATAACAACAAAAACAACAGAAAACCCACATACCCATGGGAACTGAACAACTCTCTACTCAATTATAACTAGGTCAGGGAAGAAATAAGGAAAGAAATTAAAGACTTTCTGGAATTCAATGAAAATGATGAAACAGCATATCCACATATTATGGGACACAATGAAAGCAGTGCTAAGAGGAAAATTCATAGCCCTCAGTGCCCTGGTAAAGAAATCAGAGAGATCCAATACTAGCTACTTAACACACACCTGTGAGAGCTTTTGAAAAAAAGAAGCAAACACACCCAAGAGGAGTAGAAGGCAGGAAGCAGTCACACTCAGAGCAGAAATCAACCAAATAGAAACAAAGAGAACAATACAAAAAAAAAAAAATCAACAAAACCAAAAGTTGGTTCTTTGAGAAAATCAACAAGATAGATAATCCCCTGGCCAAACTAACTTAAGGGCCCAGAGACAGTATCCAAATTAACAAAATCAGAAATGAAATAGAAGACATAACAACAAAAATTGAGGAAATTCAAAAAATCATCAGATCTACTACAAATGCCTATACTCAACAAAACTGGAAAATCTAGATGAAATGGATGATTTTCTAGACAGATACCACATACTAATATTAAATCAAGAACCGGTAAACTATCTGAACAGTCCCATATCCCCTAAGGAAATAGAAGTTAATAAAAACCTCCCAGCCAGATGGCTTTAGGGCAGAATTCTACTAGACCTGCAAGAAGAGCTAATACCAACATTCCTCAAACTATTCCATAAAATAGAAACAGAAGGAACACTATCAAATTCATTCTATGAAGCCACAATTACTCTCATACCTAAACCACATAAGGAATCAACAAAAAGACAGAACTTCAGACCAATCTTGCTCATGAATATCAATGCAAAAATACTCAATAAAATTCTAACAAACCAAATCTAAGAATATATGAAAATCATTATTCACCATGATCAAGTAGGCTTCATCCTAGGGATGCAAGGTGGGTTCAGTATATGAAAATCCATTAACATAATCTACTATATAAACAAATTCAAAGAAAAAAATTGCATGACCATCTCATTAGATGCTGAAAGGGTATTTGACAAAATACAACATCCATTCATGTTACTAGTATTAGAAAGAACAGGAATTCAAGTCCCATACCTAAACATAATGACAGTAATATACAGTAAACCAACAGCCAATATCAAATTAAGCAGAGATATACTTGAAGCAATCCCACTAAAATCAAGGACAAGACGAAAATGTCCATTTTCTCCCTATTTATTCAATATAGTACTCAAAGTTCTAGCTAGAGCAATAAAAAAACAAAAGGAGATCAAGTACATAAAAATTAGCAAAGAAGTCAGGGTATCACTATTTGTAGATGATATGATAGTATATATGAACTACCCCAAAAATCCTACTAGAGAACTTCTACAGCTATAAACAACTTCAGCAAAGTGGCTGGATATAAAATTAACTCAAGAAAATCAGTAGCCTTCCTGTATATAAATGATAAATAAGCTGAGAAAGAAAATAGGGAACCAACACCCTTCATAAGAGTCATCAATAATATAAAATATCTTGGGGTAACTCTAACCAAACAAATGAAATATCTGTATGACAAGAACATCAATTCTCTCATGAAAGAAATTGAAAAAGACCTCAAAAAATGGAGAGATCTGCCATGCTCATGGATTGAATAGAATTAACATAGTGAAGATGGCCAACCCACCAAAAGCAATCTACAGATTCAACACAATCTCCATCGAAATTCCAACATAATATTTCAAAGACACAGAAAGAGCAATTCTAAAATTCATCAGTAAAAGCAAAAAGCTCAGTATAGCAAAAACAATTTTTTTTTTTTTTTTTGGTTTTTCGAGACAGAGTTTCTCTGTGTAGCCTTGGCCGTCCTGGAACTCACTCTGTAGACCAGGCTGGCCTCAAACTCAGAAATCTGTCTGCCTCTGCCTCCCAAGTGCTGGGATAAAAGGCATGCGCCACCACGCCTGGCTCGCAAAAACAATTCTTATCAATAAAAGAAAAGAAAAAAAAAAAACAATAAAAGAGTTTCTGGGGAATTACCACCCCTGACCTCAAGCTATAGTACAAAGCATGGTATTGGTATAGAGATAGACAGGTTGATCAATGGAATAGAATTTAAGACCAAATTGTTCCTATCTAAAAGAACTGTAGGGACAAAAATGGAGAAGAGACTGAGGGAAAAGAGGTTCTGTCACAAATTGGAATCCAGCTGAAGGGGAGGCTCCAAGGCTTGACAGTATCACTAATGCTATGCATGGCTGCCCTCTGAGAGGCCCATCAAGCAGCTGAAAGTCAGATGTAGATACTTACACCCAACCAATGGACAGAAGCTGGGGACCCCTGGGGTTGAATTAGGAAAAAGCTGGGGTACAGGGCAACCCCATAGGAAGACCAGCAGTCTCAACCCAAGAGATCTCTCAGATACTGAGGCAGCATACATGAGCTGGTCTGAGGCCCCCAACACATATACAACAGAGGACTGACTGCCTAGTCTGGCCTCAGTGAGAGAAAATGCACCTAACCCTCAAGAGACTTGAGGCCCCAGGGAGTGGGGAGGTTTGGGGGAGGGGGAGATGACCAAGCCTGCTCAGTCAGTCAACAGGTTCTCTAGCACAGGAGTGAGGATTAAAAAGAAAAAGGAGTCAGACAACATTGTAGTGCGACCCCAGTTAATTCTGAGACTGAAGGCAAATTTTTATTTTCCAACCCACTTTTTATACCACTTTAATTCCATGCAAGTATTTGGGGCAAGCAATACAATAAGGAACAAAGCAGCAGTACGATAAGGAACTGCTAACAAAGCAGCAAGTGAAGTCCCGTGATATTTGTTAAAAAGGGCTTGTCGTAATGACCAACATACTTGAGCCAACTTCCTTGTCCAAGCCCCAAATCTTGCCTGAAGCCTTGTCTTCTGTCCCACCCTGAGACTAAAATTCCTGCCTTACCTCACTTCTCTATCACAGCCTAAAGTTAGATTCTTGCCGAGAGA
The DNA here is from genome assembly GCF_900095145.1 of Mus pahari. NCBI lineage: Eukaryota > Metazoa > Chordata > Mammalia > Rodentia > Muridae > Mus > Mus pahari. The sequence goes on along the minus strand of NC_034608.1, from coordinate 10,138,950 downwards.
CTTCCTTCCTTATTATGCCCTGATGTCAGATTCCTGCCTGAGCTTACTTCCAATGTCAGATTCCTGCCTGAAGCCCATTTCCTTCTCCTTGGCCAATGTTAGACTCCTGCCAAGCAGTACCCCCAAAAGGCTTTTCACAGGGGGACATCCTCTTGGAGACAGAGGAGGAGGAATGGGATGAGGAACAGTCAAGGGTGGACTAGGAGAGGGATAATGACTGGACTGTTTAAAAAAAAAAAGATTAAAGGATAATAATGATAATAAAAAGGAAAGTCGAGGGAATGGGATCCTGGGTTCAAAGTTACCTTGGGTGATAATAGTGAGTCCCTATCTATAGAAAGAAAAAAGATACTATATCCATTTTAAGGAATCCCACTCCAAAGGCAGAGTGGTAGAGAGGTCCGGAGAGCCCAGTCTGGTACACATAGCAGGGCTGAGACTAACAGGATCACCATGGTACATGCTGAGCCACACCTATAACTGTTCATCCAGGACTGTATAATGAATGTGGATGCCCAGGTGGAAGAAACAATACATTCAACTAGAACACAAATGTCCCAATAAAAAGAAGAAACAGTAAGAAATGTCCTAAACAGAAACTAAAATATGACACCCTTTTAGAGGCCACAGGATAGACAGAATGAGGCTTCCTACTTATTCTCTTGAGCTTCAGGTGTTGAAATGTGGATCAAGTGTCCCTAAGATATAGCACTGCCAGCCCAGTCCCATAACTCCTTATCCTATTTTGCTCACACACCTACCTCCACAGTTGTCTTTGTTGAACAGAGTAAAGTGCATGACAACAGGTCCTGTTTTCCCTCTGAGGACATAGCAGCTTGCTGGTGCTTCGGCCCATTCCTTCAGCTGATCCTCGCTCACCTCAGGAAAGGGGATTTTATGGCGTTGGCAGTAGTCTGCTGTGGTCCTGATGGTCTGAGAAAGGGAAAATAAGTGTCCTTGAGATACACTGAAATCTCAGCAAAGACCTCAGGAGTACAGTGCATGATTGTTATTGGGTTTGGTTTGTACAGAAGACATCTTGTATTCAGTCAGGACCAATGAACAGTTTCAGCGATGGTTAAGAATAACCTTGGGGTCTGTACAAAGGTCAATGTGCTCAGATGAGGGGATACCCACAAATATTCAGAATCAGTCAATCTTATTTCCTCCCTGAGAGACTCCTATTTTTTATTAATTTATTTATTTATTCACTTCACATCCCAATATCAGAAACTCCAGTCCATCTCACACTTCTTTTCCACATTCTCCTCTGAGAAGGGGGGCACCCCCTGAGTATTACACACACACACACACACACACACACACACACACACACACACATACACATCAAGTCACTGCAGGACTACAGGTATCGTCTCCCACTGAGCCCAGACAAGGGGACCCAGTTATAAGAACAGGTTCCACAGCAGGTAACAAATTCAGAGACAGCCCATGCTCCAGTTGTTGGGAGAGCAACATGAAGACCAAGCTCCACATCTGCTACATATGTAAGGGGATGGCTAGGAAGGGTTCTAAGTCCAGTCCATGCTCACTCTTCGATTGGTGGTTCAGTCTCTGGGAGACCCCAAGAGTCCAGGTTACTTGGCTATGTTGGGCTTCCTGTGAAATACCTATCCCTCTTTTTGGGAGAGACCTCCCAAAAGACCAGTGGTTCTCAATCTGTGGGACTCTACTCCTTTGAGAATTGAACCTAAGACTATTGGAAAACACAAACATTTATATTCTATTCATAACAGTAGTATAATTACACTTATGAAGTAGCAACAAAAATAATGTTATGGTTGGGAGTCCCCACAACATGAGGAACTGTATTAAAGGGTCACAGCAATAGGAAGGGTGAGAACCACTGCACTAGTTGCATCTCCTCAGTGTTCTAACACTTCCAACCTCTACATCAAAGGGCTTCTGAGGTATACTTCAGATCTAGCAATAGAAGTCAGCCAAGAGAAACATAAATGTAAAATATAAATCTTTACCCAGTAGCAATATGGGTAAGCAGATATAGACATTTGCCACCAAGCCTGATGATCTGAGACTGATCAAATATAAATACACTTTTAAGTTTTTTTATGCATTTCATAAGAAATGCCTATTATGTTAGTGTGGATAACTAGCTCTAACCCTATATTCATATATATATATATATATATATATATATATATATATATATATATATATATATATGCATATATGAATAACAGAAATGGAAATATTATATATACACTTATATACTAAATGCACTTATTTAGTGTGTGTGCATGTGTGTGTCAACAGAAGACAATTTATGACATCCACCACATGAGTCTGTCTAGAGGATTGAACAAGTACCTTTACCAGCTGAGTCATCTTGCCAGCCTGCAAAAATCCTATAGCTTTTTAAATATATGATATTTATGTATGTCCATGCATGATGTCGAGGATACATGCATGCCACAGCACCCTGAGACCATAACTGCCCAATACCCACTTCATAGCCAGACCCTAAGTTTCTTCCTGCACAGCCCCATCACTGTGCAAGGCTATTTCAAATACATAAAAGTTTCTTTTCAGTTACCTCTAATGGGTCCCCATCACTGAAGTCAAATGAGAGGATGAGGTGAGTTTCACGCGCAGGAGGCAGAACAAGTGGGTAGGGAGAGTTGATGGCAAAACCAGCATCCACCAGATGGAGAAACTCTCGGCTGCACATGGCCTCATCTGCAATTTTACCTAAACCCAGGAGAAGAACTTGTCTAATCTGCAGCCAGAATGTAGGTATAGAAAGCAGTTTGTACAGAGCTATTGTCTCAGAAAGGTGAGCAGAGACCCGTGTCCAGCTGGAGTTCACCTCTGCCACTGTCTAGACATGGTTTGAGTGTGCTCCTCAGAGACTCGTGCACTGGAAGCTTGGTCAGCACTGTGAATTGTGGAGATGAAGGAGTCTTTAAGAGAAGGGGCTTAGTGGAAGGTGGAAGCACCAGCCATAGAAGCAATTTGTGCATTGAATAAGCACTGGAAAGAGCAAATTCATAAGAAAGAAAGAAAGAAAGAAAGAAAGAAAGAAAGAAAGAAAGAAAGAAAGAAAGAAA